>NC_134489.1:116412032-116563508 GCF_040206685.1 Ascaphus truei | reverse complement strand
TGAAACAGAGTTTGGTTCTTTAGATTTCAAGGTGGTATTGTACCCAAACTGGCACATGATGTGTTAATAGGGACCGACTTTCCCCATTTTCTAAAAATGTGGTCCCCCGCTCAGAATAGCGCCCAGAGTTCAATAGCGGACCATAACGAAGTATTAGAAGAAACAAATCCTTTCCCTTTTTCAGAAATGGAGGTTGACGAGGGCCCAAATAAGAAGGGGGAAAAGGAGGAGTGCTGTAAAATTCCCTTCCCCATCACTACTTTGGTAGGGAATACCCCAAATCAAGATGTTGAGCAGACACTTACCACCCCAGAACCGGATAAGACCCTCGCTGACCTAGAGGTCAGTCCTGGGAGTTTTAAGAAGGCCCAGTGGGAGGACCCCACATTAGCGGTAGCAAGGGGAAATATACGGGACCAGAATAGTACTCCTGGCCAACCAGATAGGTCACTTGCTTACCCCTACTTCGAGGTAGAGAACGACCTAGTATATCGGGTTGATAAAAGGAAATCAGTTACAACTAAACAATTGTTGGTACCACAGACATTCCGTAACGTAGTATTACACCTCGCACATAGTCATCCATTGGGGGGACACCTAGGGGTGGAAAAGACAAAAGAAAAGGTTCTCCGAAGCTTCTATTGGCCTGGGGTTCTGGCAGAAATTACGAATTATTGTTCCTCATGCCCAGAATGTCAGATCACCGCCCCGTTCAAGGCGTACCGCAGTCCATTGGTACCCCTTCCCATAATAGAGGTACCATTTGACCGGATTGCTATGGATCTAGTAGGACCCCTAATAAAGTCTGCTAGGGGACATCAGCATATATTGGTAATATTAGATTATGCCACCCGATATCCGGAGGCAGTTCCCCTACGTAGCACCTCAGCTAAAAACATAGCAAAAGAGTTAGTAGTTCTGTTTTCCCGGGTCGGGATTCCTAAAGAGATTCTATCTGACCAGGAATCACCATTTATGTCCCAAGTAACGAAAGAGCTATGTAAACTCCTAAAAATCAAGCATCTCAGAACCTCAGTCTATCATCCACAAACAGATGGTTTAGTGGAAAGGTTCAATAAAACCTTAAAGAGCATGTTACGGCGGGCGGTTGATAAAGATGGGAAAAACTGGGATTGTTTGTTACCGTACCTGTTATTTGCCATTAGGGAAGTTCCCCAATCATCCACAGGCTTCTCCCCATTTGAACTATTGTATGGCCGACACCCAAGGGGCTTACTGGATATAGCCAAAGAGACTTGGGAACACGAGGTTACCCCTTACAGAAGTGTAATAGAGCATGTTGCCCAGATGCAGGACCGCATTGCTGCAGTCCTACCCATAGTGAGGGAACACATGGAGAAAGCTCAAGAAGCACAGAGGAATACATATAATAAGGGTGCTAGGGTCAGAATTTTTTCTCCAGGTGATAGGGTACTAGTTCTGGTTCCCACCGTGGAGAGTAAATTCCTTGCTAAATGGCATGGGCCATATGAGGTCTTGGAAAGAGTGGGAGAAGTAAATTATAAGGTAAGACAGCCAGGTAGGAGGAAACCTGAGCAAATTTACCATATAAACCTACTCAAGCCCTGGAAAGATAGAGAAGTCTTGTTAACCCTAGTACCCCCAGGTCCGTCAGAGAATCAAGAAACTGACCCAGAGGTTAGCATAGCTGAAACCCTGTCTGTTCATCAGAAACGAGAGGTTCAGAATTTAGTGAGAAGAAACAAAGAAATCTTCTCTATACGGCCAGGTAGAACTAGCGTAATTGAACATGACCTAGTCTCTGAACCGGGGGTCCGAGTTAACCTTAAACCGTACCGAATCCCAGAGGCCAAAAGAAAGGCTATAAGTTTAGAGGTTAAAAAAATGCTAAAACTAGGTGTAATTGAGGAATCCCAAAGTGGGTGGAACAGCCCTATAGTCTTAGTCCCAAAGCCAGATGGTACAACAAGGTTTTGTAATGACTACCGGAAACTAAACGCGGTGTCAAGATTTGATACTTATCCTATGCCCAGGGTAGATGAACTTGTAGAGAGACTGGGCAAAGCCCGATATCTCACAACCCTAGACCTAACAAAAGGGTACTGGCAGGTTCCCCTCACAGAAAGGGCAAAAGAAAAGACAGCCTTCTCAACCCCAGACGGCCTCTTTCAGTATAAGGTGTTGCCTTTTGGCTTACATGGAGCTCCCGCCACATTCCAAAGAATGATGGATAAAATTTTAAAACCACATGCTCGGTATGCTGCCGCCTACCTGGATGATGTGGTAATCCATAGTGAAGATTGGCAATCCCACCTTCCAAAGGTCCAAGCTGTGCTTGACGCAGTCCGGTCTGCTGGACTAACTGCTAACCCCGCTAAATGCACTATTGGTCTGGAGGAGGCCAAGTATCTGGGATATTCTATTGGCAGAGGTTTACTCAAACCCCAAACACTCAAAGTGGAGGCGATACAAAATTGGCCAAGGCCAGTTACAAAAAAACAAGTAAGGACCTTTTTGGGGTTAATTGGGTACTATAGAAGGTTTATTCCCAATTTTGCAACTAAGGCAACCCCACTAACTGACCTCACAAAAGCAAGAGGACCGCTAATGGTAAAGTGGTCCCCGGAAACCGAACAGGCCTTTAGAAGCCTGAAAGAAGCTCTCTGTGCCCAACCAGTGTTGGTCACACCTGACTTCTCCAAAGAGTTCGTAGTCCAAACCGACGCATCTGAGGTAGGGCTGGGGGCGGTACTCTCCCAGGAGTCTCAAGGTGAGGAGCACCCCATCCTTTATTTAAGTAGGAAACTAAATCCCCAGGAGAAAAATTACTCCATAGTAGAGAAAGAGTGTCTCGCAATAAAGTGGGCTGTAGAGACGCTCAAATACTATCTGTTGGGGAGAAAATTCCGGTTGGTCACAGATCATGCACCCCTTACCTGGATGTGTCAAAACAGGGAAAAGAATGCTAGAGTGACCAGGTGGTTCCTAAGCCTACAACCCTTTAAATTTTCTGTGGAACACAGGTCAGGGCACAAACATGGCAATGCTGACGGGTTGTCAAGGATGCACTCCCTAATATCCATGGTCGCTCATCCCTCGAGGTCTGAGCTGGGGGGGAGGATATGTGACAGAAACCAGGGGATGGTAATAAATTCCGTATATAGGGCTCCCAGGATACTAGACAGTTTCTATCCTGTTTGGCCTGGGAGTGCAGCCTTATAATACATACACTCCATCCCACAGTTTGGCAAGCGCTGGAACTGAGGGATGAGAGATCCAGACCAGAGTTTGTCTGCTGCCTGATTTCTGTCACCTGTCATGCTAATTAGGAATCAGGTATGAAAGACTGATTTCCTGTTTGCTCTGGTCTCCCCACAAGAGCCAGGAGGCTGGAAGGCTGCTGAACTACAGAGGGGAGAAGCCTCTTCCCCAAACAGGTTCAATCTTTCTGTTCATTTGTGTAAGACTGCAAAAGTACCGTGTTTTGATGTTGGAAGTGGAAAAGCCACTTCCAACCCTGAGTCAGGGATATCTAAGTTAAGTTATCGCTCAGGTGAGCAGCTTTTGTTTTTGATCTGTTTTCTGTTGTATGCACTGTGGCAGTCTCAGTGCCTGGGACTGAATAAACCAGGCATAGCCTGTTTAAAGGAACAGTACGTGACGCCTCATCATTTAACCTACCCTAAAAGACCGTGTTCTAAACAGTCCCGGACAAACGACGGAGTCCCGGAGTAAGCCGTTTGTCACAATATACAGTATGTTTGTGCAGGCAATGTATATACAGTATGTTTGTGCAGGCAATGTATATACAGTATGTTTGTGCAGGAAATGTATATATACAGTATGTTTGTGCAGGCAATGTATATACAGTATGTTTGTGCAGGCAATATATATACAGTATGTTTGTGCAGGCAATGTATACCTGTATACAGTATGTTTGTGCAGGCAGTGTATATGCAGTATGTTTGTGCATGCAATGTATATGCAGTATGTTTGTGCAGGCAGTGTATATGCAGTATGTTTGTGCAGGCAATGTATATGCAGTATATGTTTGTGCAGGCAGTGTATATACAGTATGTTTGTGCAGGCAGTGTATATACAGTGTTTGTGCAGGCAGTGTATATACAGTATGTTTTTGCAGGCAGTGTATATACATTATGTTTGTGCAGGCAGTGTATATACAGTATGTTTGTGCAGGCAATGTATATACAGTATGTTTGTGCAGGCAGTGTATATACAGTATGTTTGTGCAGGCAGTGTATATACAGTATGTTTGTGCAGGCAGTGTATATACAGTATGTTTGTGCAGGCAATGTATATACAGTATGTTTGTGCAGGCAATGTATATACAGTATGTTTGTGCAGGCAATGTATATACAGTATGTTTGTGCAGGCAATGTATATACAGTATGTTTGTGCAGGCAATGTATATACAGTATGTTTGTGCAGGCAATGTATATACAGTATGTTTGTGCAGGCAATGTATATACAGTATGTTTGTGCAGGCAATGTATATACAGTATGTTTGTGCAGGCAGTGTATATACAGTATGTTTGTGCAGGCAGTGTATATACAGTATGTTTGTGCAGGCAATGTATATACAGTATGTTTGTGCAGGCAATGTATATATACAGTATGTTTGTGCAGGCAATGTATATATACAGTATGTTTGTGCAGGCAATGTATATACAGTATGTTTGTGCAGGCAATGTATATACAGTATGTTTGTGCAGGCAATGTATATACAGTATGTTTGTGCAGGCAATGTATATACAGTATGTTTGTGCAGGCAATGTATATACAGTATGTTTGTGCTGGCAGTGTATATACAGTATGTTTGTGCAGGCAGTGTATATACAGTATGTTTGTGCAGGCAGTGTATATACAGTATGTTTGTGCAGGCAGTGTATATACAGTATGTTTGTGCAGGCAATGTATATACAGTATGTTTGTGCAGGCAGTGTATATACAGTATGTTTGTGCAGCAATGTATATACAGTATGTTTGTGCAGGCAATGTATATACAGTATGTTTGTGCAGGCAATGTATATACAGTATGTTTGTGCAGGCAATGTATATACAGTATGTTTGTGCAGGCAATGTATATACAGTATGTTTGTGCAGGCAATGTATATACAGTATGTTTGTGCAGGCAATGTATATACAGTATGTTTGTGCAGGCAGTGTATATACAGTATGTTTGTGCAGGCAGTGTATATACAGTATGTTTGTGCAGGCAGTGTATATACAGTATGTTTGTGCAGGCAGTGTATATACAGTATATTTGTGCAGGCAGTGTATATACAGTATATTTGTGCAGGCAGTGTATATACAGTATATTTGTGCAGGCAGTGTATATACAGTATGTTTGTGCAGGCAGTGTATATACAGTATGTTTGTGCAGGCAATGTATATACAGTATGTTTGTGCAGGCAATGTATATACAGTATGTTTGTGCAGGCAATGTATATACAGTATGTTTGTGCAGGCAATGTATATACAGTATGTTTGTGCAGGCAATGTATATACAGTATGTTTGTGCAGGCAATGTATATACAGTATGTTTGTGCAGGCAATGTATATACAGTATGTTTGTGCAGGCAATGTATATACAGTATGTTTGTGCAGGCAATGTATATATACAGTATGTTTGTGCAGGCAATGTATATACAGTATGTTTGTGCAGGCAATATATATACAGTATGTTTGTGCAGGCAATGTATACCTGTATACAGTATGTTTGTGCAGGCAGTGTATATGCAGTATGTTTGTGCAGGCAATGTATATGCAGTATGTTTGTGCAGGCAATGTATATGCAGTATGTTTGTGCAGGCAGTGTATATACAGTATGTTTGTGCAGGCAGTGTATATACAGTATGTTTTTGCAGGCAGTGTATATACAGTATGTTTTTGCAGGCAGTGTATATACATTATGTTTGTGCAGGCAGTGTATATACAGTATGTTTGTGCAGGCAGTGTATATACAGTATGTTTGTGCAGGCAGTGTATATACAGTATGTTTGTGCAGGCAGTGTATATACAGTATGTTTGTGCAGGCAGTGTATATACAGTATGTTTGTGCAGGCAATGTATATACAGTATGTTTGTGCAGGCAGTGTATATACAGTATGTTTGTGCAGCAATGTATATACAGTATGTTTGTGCAGGCAATGTATATACAGTATGTTTGTGCAGGCAATGTATATACAGTATGTTTGTGCAGGCAATGTATATACAGTATGTTTGTGCAGGCAATGTATATACAGTATGTTTGTGCAGGCAATGTATATACAGTATGTTTGTGCAGGCAATATATATACAGTATGTTTGTGCAGGCAGTGTATATACAGTATGTTTGTGCAGGCAGTGTATATACAGTATGTTTGTGCAGGCAGTGTATATACAGTATGTTTGTGCAGGCAGTGTATATACAGTATATTTGTGCAGGCAGTGTATATACAGTATGTTTGTGCAGGCAGTGTATATACAGTATGTTTGTGCAGGCAGTGTATATACAGTATGTTTGTGCAGGCAGTGTATATACAGTATGTTTGTGCAGGCAATGTATATACAGTATGTTTGAGCAGGCAATGTATATACAGTATGTTTGTGCAGGCAATGTATATACAGTATGTTTGTGCAGGCAATGTATATACAGTATGTTTGTGCAGGCAATGTATATACAGTATGTTTGTGCAGGCAATGTATATACAGTATGTTTGTGCAGGCAATGTATATATACAGTATGTTTGTGCAGGCAATGTATATACAGTATGTTTGTGCAGGCAATATATATACAGTATGTTTGTGCAGGCAATGTATACCTGTATACAGTATGTTTGTGCAGGCAGTGTATATGCAGTATGTTTGTGCATGCAATGTATATGCAGTATGTTTGTGCAGGCAGTGTATATGCAGTATGTTTGTGCAGGCAATGTATATGCAGTATGTTTGTGCAGGCAATGTATATGCAGTATGTTTGTGCAGGCAATGTATATGCAGTATGTTTGTGCAGGCAATGTATATACAGTATGTTTGTGCAGGCAATGTATATACAGTATGTTTGTGCAGGCAATATATATACAGTATGTTTGTGCAGGCAATGTATATACAGTAGGTTTGTGCAGGCAGTGTATATACAGTATGTTTGTGCAGGCAGTGTATATACAGTATGTTTGTGCAGGCAATGTATATACAGTATGTTTGTGCAGGCAATGTATATACAGTATGTTTGTGCAGGCAATGTATATACAGTATGTTTGTGCAGGCAATGTATATATACAGTATGTTTGTGCAGGCAATGTATATATACAGTATGTTTGTGCAGGCAATGTATATACAGTATGTTTGTGCAGGCAATTTATATACAGTATGTTTGTGCAGGCAATGTATATACAGTATGTTTGTGCAGGCAATGTATATACAGTATGTTTGTGCAGGCAATGTACAGTATATACAGTATGTTTGTGCAGGCAATGTATATACAGTATGTTTGTGCAGGCAATGTATATACAGTATGTTTGTGCAGGCAATGTATATACAGTATGTTTGTGCAGGCAGTGTATATACAGTATGTTTGTGCAGGCAGTGTATATACAGTATGTTTGTGCAGGCAGTGTATATACAGTATGTTTGTGCAGGCAATGTATATACAGTATGTTTGTGCAGGCAGTGTATATACAGTATGTTTGTGCAGCAATGTATATACAGTATGTTTGTGCAGGCAATGTATATACAGTATGTTTGTGCAGGCAATGTATATACAGTATGTTTGTGCAGGCAATGTATATACAGTATGTTTGTGCAGGCAATATATATACAGTATGTTTGTGCAGGCAATGTATATACAGTATGTTTGTGCAGGCAATGTATATACAGTATGTTTGTGCAGGCAATGTATATACAGTATGTTTGTGCAGGCAATATATATACAGTATGTTTGTGCAGGCAGTGTATATACAGTATGTTTGTGCAGGCAGTGTATATACAGTATGTTTGTGCAGGCAGTGTATATACAGTATGTTTGTGCAGGCAGTGTATATACAGTATATTTGTGCAGGCAGTGTATATACAGTATGTTTGTGCAGGCAGTGTATATACAGTATGTTTGTGCAGGCAGTGTATATACAGTATGTTTGTGCAGGCAGTGTATATACAGTATGTTTGTGCAGGCAATGTATATACAGTATGTTTGTGCAGGCAATGTATATACAGTATGTTTGTGCAGGCAATGTATATACAGTATGTTTGTGCAGGCAATGTATATACAGTATGTTTGTGCAGGCAATGTATATACAGTATGTTTGTGCAGGCAATGTATATACAGTATGTTTGTGCAGGCAATGTATATATACAGTATGTTTGTGCAGGCAATGTATATACAGTATGTTTGTGCAGGCAATATATATACAGTATGTTTGTGCAGGCAATGTATACCTGTATACAGTATGTTTGTGCAGGCAGTGTATATGCAGTATGTTTGTGCATGCAATGTATATGCAGTATGTTTGTGCAGGCAGTGTATATGCAGTATGTTTGTGCAGGCAATGTATATGCAGTATGTTTGTGCAGGCAATGTATATGCAGTATGTTTGTGCAGGCAATGTATATGCAGTATGTTTGTGCAGGCAATGTATATACAGTATGTTTGTGCAGGCAATGTATATACAGTATGTTTGTGCAGGCAATATATATACAGTATGTTTGTGCAGGCAATGTATATACAGTAGGTTTGTGCAGGCAGTGTATATACAGTATGTTTGTGCAGGCAGTGTATATACAGTATGTTTGTGCAGGCAATGTATATACAGTATGTTTGTGCAGGCAATGTATATACAGTATGTTTGTGCAGGCAATGTATATACAGTATGTTTGTGCAGGCAATGTATATATACAGTATGTTTGTGCAGGCAATGTATATATACAGTATGTTTGTGCAGGCAATGTATATACAGTATGTTTGTGCAGGCAATTTATATACAGTATGTTTGTGCAGGCAATGTATATACAGTATGTTTGTGCAGGCAATGTATATACAGTATGTTTGTGCAGGCAATGTACAGTATATACAGTATGTTTGTGCAGGCAATGTATATACAGTATGTTTGTGCAGGCAATGTATATACAGTATGTTTGTGCAGGCAATGTATATACAGTATGTTTGTGCTGGCAGTGTATATACAGTATGTTTGTGCAGGCAATGTATATACAGTATGTTTGTGCTGGCAGTGTATATACAGTATGTTTGTGCAGGCAGTGTATATACAGTATGTTTGTGCAGGCAGTGTATATACAGTATGTTTGTGCAGGCAGTGTATATACAGTATGTTTGTGCAGGCAATGTATATACAGTATGTTTGTGCAGGCAGTGTATATACAGTATGTTTGTGCAGCAATGTATATACAGTATGTTTGTGCAGGCAATGTATATACAGTATGTTTGTGCAGGCAATGTATATACAGTATGTTTGTGCAGGCAATGTATATACAGTATGTTTGTGCAGGCAATATATATACAGTATGTTTGTGCAGGCAATGTATATACAGTATGTTTGTGCAGGCAATGTATATACAGTATGTTTGTGCAGGCAGTGTATATACAGTATGTTTGTGCAAGCAATGTATATACAGTATGTTTGTGCAGGCAATGTATATACAGTATGTTTGTGCAGGCAATGTATATACAGTATGTTTGTGCAGGCAATGTATATACAGTATGTTTGTGCAGGCAATGTATATACAGTATGTTTGTGCAGGCAATGTATATACAGTATGTTTGTGCAGGCAATGTATATACAGTATGTTTGTGCAGGCAATATATATACAGTATGTTTGTGCAGGCAATGTATATACAGTATGTTTGTGCAGGCAATGTATATACAGTATGTTTGTGCAGGCAATGTATATACAGTATGTTTGTGCAGGCAATGTATATACAGTATGTTTGTGCAGGCAATGTATATACAGTATGTTTGTGCAGGCAATGTATATACAGTATGTTTGTGCAGGCAATGTATATACAGTATGTTTGTGCAGGCAATGTATATACAGTATGTTTGTGCAGGCAATGTATATACAGTATGTTTGTGTCTGAAGAGCATGCAGTGAGACACTGATCCTGGTAAATAAGTGCCCCCCGCATCAGTGGCCCCAGTGAAGTTGACATCAATGGGGATTTGGGGCTAAAAACGAACTGAACATTTTTAAGCTTTTTCATGTCCCTCCCCCCCCCCCCCCGTTTCGTGTCCCCCCCCCCCCCGTTTCGTGTCCCTCCCCCCCCCCTGTTTCGTGTCAGAGGACAGCAACCAATGCTTGTATTGCATTGGTTTTGCTTGCTGTCCTCTGATTGGTCATGTGCTCAAATGTCGGAGCGGCAGAGTTAACATTTTGAAACTCCTGAAACTGATCTCCGACTGCAGCTCACGGGCACGCGCAGGGGGGGCGATCACGGGCACGCGCAGGGGGGGCGATCACGGGCACGCGCAGGGAGGGCGATCACGGGCACGCGCAGGGGGGGCGATCACGGGCACGCGCAGGGGGGGCAATCACGGGCACGCGCAGGGGGGGCGATCACGGGCACGCACAGGGGGGGCGATCACGGGCACGCGCAGGGGGGGCGATCACGGGCACGCGCAGGGGGGGCGATCACGGGCACGCACAGGGGGGGCGATCACGGGCACGCGCAGGGAGGGCGATCACGGGCACGCGCAGGGGGGGCGATCACGGGCACGCGCAGGGGGGGCGATCACGGGCACGCGCAGGGGGGGCGATCACGGGCACGCGCAGGGCGGGCGATCACGGGCACGCACAGGGGGGGCGATCACGGGCACGAGCACGGGCACGCGCAGGGGGGGCGATCACGGGCACGAGCACGGGCACGCGTAGGGGGGCGATCACGGGCACGCGCAGGGGGGGCGATCACGGGCACGCGCAGGGGGGGCGATCACGGGCACGCGCAGGGGGGGCGATCACGGGCACGAGCAGGGGGGCGATCACGGGCACGCGCAGGGGGGCGATCACGGGCACGAGCAGGGGGGGCGATCACGGGCACGCGCAGGGGGGGCGATCACGGGCACGCGCAGGGGGGGCGATCACGGGCACGCGCAGGGGGGGCGATCACGGGCATGCGCAGGGCGGGCGATCACGGGCACGCGCAGGGGGGGCGATCACGGGCACGCGCAGGGGGGGCGATCACGGGCACGCGCAGGGGGGGCGATCACGGGCACGCGCAGGGGGGGCGATCACGGGCACGCGCAGGGGGGGCGATCACGGGCACGCGCAGGGGGGGCGATCATGGGCACGCGCAGGGGGGGCGATCACGGGCACGCGCAGGGGGGGCGATCAGGGGCACGCGCAGGGGGGGCGATCACACAGGCCACACACATTGGTGCAATGTGTCTCATCGTGGCCAGCGTGAGCGTCCGCGCCAGCTCAGCGCCACCCTGGGCGCAGCCTTAGGCACGCACATGTTGAGAAAATAAAAAGTCTTGAACTTTTAACCCCCAATGAGCATTAATAATCAACACAGAAGAATAAATCAAACCAGGCTCAGCACTGCAGTGTACGTTATACGCGCAGGAATGTGATTGAAGACAGAAAGCCTCCATTCAAAGGAATGGTGTGGGAGAGGTGTACTGTAGATAAGATAAGAAGTTGAAATACTGCAGTGTAGTACATTAGCCTGTGTCTGTGCGGGGGCGAGCGAGGGGAGAGCGCTGTGTACGCCGAAATGTGATACTGTTACAGTACACGCGTATGCGTTTCAACAATGTTCAAATGAGACATACAGCACTGCACATGCATGTATAAATATGCAAATTTACAATTACTGCGCGCGCACACGCAGACTGTGTACTAACGTAGATTGAACTGCTACAGTATTAGACTTTCAAGACAACAGCTCGTGAACGCCCACCTGAGTTTTTAGACGGTATTGCAGTAATGCAGACAGCGCTAATAATATGCTAATAATACGAGCGCTAAAATACCGGAACATATTCCAGAAAAAAAGAAAATATACTGCATCTGCCCGCGGTTATCAGAGTTACGCCACTACGGCCGCATTAGGATAAAGGGGCCGCAGCTGTACGTGCATAACTGATGTAAATAACGCATTTGTAACCGGCTCTATAGTCTCCCCGCTTGCGCACAGCTTCAGTACAGGTAGGGAGCCGGTATTGCTGTTCAGGACGTGCTGACATGCGCATGCGCGAGCTGCCGTTTGCCTATTGGGCGATATGTCCTTACTCGCGAGTGTACTTAAAGTGAGTGTCCTTATACGGGGGTATGCCTGTACTGAACATACGGTGAATGTTATACTGTCAGCAAGCTGTGAGACACATCTGGATCCACCATTACTATATTGTATGGCTTGAACATTCAAAATCTCTGCTACACCAGAAAAAAAACTGAAAGAACTGGGAAGTCAAATGGCCCTTGTTGAATATTTCCAATGATGCATTTCTTACAAAGCTGATATCCTCCAGAGGTAAGAATGTAATCATTATTTTACACCTTCTGGTATTAAATATGTGTCCCTTATTAGCGAGGCAGAAATCTCAGCGCTTGCTGCACTGTTCTGACAAAAGTGAAATACATTTTGGTTTCCAGGATTGCTTTATGGTGATTGAAATACGTCATGATTATTTAGATTAAATTGGAAGGGACCTCATTTGAAAAGAGTAATATGATCAGGAATCAAACACTAGCGAAGGGTTATTTCAGGGCAAACATTACAGGTTTTTAAATCTTTTACTACTTGAGGGGCCTAGAATGCATTACTGAGACCCTCTGGATTAAAAGGCTAAACATGAGTTGTGGATTTAATGTAGACACAAAAGCCCTTTCATGCTTCCATGCACATTTTAAATGATACACAAATAAAACTGCCTTTAACACAAATTATACATAAAAATGTCAGGGATCATGAAAACTGTGCTGTAGTTACTGACACTGAATTCCGTTAAACAAGTAAAACACATTCTGATTGCACACTCCGATAAAAAACAATACTGTCCCTTTACACAGCACCCAATTATTCTACAAAGGCTCCAAAACATGGCTCTAAGCATGTCCTGTCTCTCTTTTGATGTGCAATAATGTGCTTTTTAGTTTAGTGCTCTTTAGTTTAGCTAGTCTACATCTAGCCTCCTGTCATGAGAAACAGATGGGGATTTTCCAAGGTTCTCGCTGTTCTTAATTCAAAATCTCAGATTAGGAATCCAAGCAAAGCAGAATAGGGTTAACAACAAAAAACAATATTAACAATTTATCGCGATCAATAATTGCACAAAAGTAAACACATCAGAGAATGTTCTAGTAAATCTATAGAAAATGTATTAAAGGTGCATCCCATAGTTAGTTTCATTTCTACAAGGCCCCTGAATGGGAAGCATTTGTCAAATGTCTTTTCTTTCCTATCACCTTAACTTTATCAGAGAACCAATTAATTTAAGGGGAGGTGTGTTGCAGGGTACATGCAACAACACATGCGGGTTCCCTTGATAAGGCTTGTTTATTGAGCCATAAAACATACAGCACAGAAACACAAAAATAGCTTCTTCAGCAGACAAAACAAAATAGCTTCTTTTTAGCAGACAAACAAAGCAGCTACTCTTCAGCATGCAGGACACAGACAGTTCATAAAACATGTACTTTGCAAAACAGACCTTCTAGCAGTAATCTCCTCAGTATTTCAGTCCTCTCTCCTGACCAGCCAGTCTGCATGTGTGCACAGCTTGGGGGTTTTAAAACACCTTGATTATGCAGCTGGGGTCAGACTAATTAAGCAGCCCTTCCCAACTTAACCTTGTCACTGCTGTACTGCAAGCCTAAACATAGGTTTGCCAAGTATATGGCTGGTGACGTTCATTCACCCTGTCACATTCCTCCCCTGTTAGTGTGTGGCTGGGGCCACGCACGGCTGAAGCCCGATCATCCACCCCGTCTCTAAAAAAGAAGTCAGCATTAGCATTTTCTTTTCCAGGCCTGTGCTGAATCTCAAATGAGAAGGGTTGGAGGGCCATATACCACCTGGTCAATCTAGCATTGGAGTCCTTCATACTATTTAACCACTATAATGGAGCATGGTCCATCACCAGAGTAAAATGGACTCCTGCCAGGTAATGCCTCAAAGCCTCGATTGCCCACTTTACTGCGAGGCACTCCTTCTCAATCACTGAGTAGTTTTTTTCCCTCGGGAACAATTTCCTACTCAGAAAAAGGATCGGATGTTCCACTCCCTCAAACTGTTGTGACAACACTGCCCCTAGCCCTATCTCTGATGCATCGGTTTGCACTACAAAAGGCCTGTTGAAGTCTGGGCTTCGAAGGACGGGACCCTCTGATAGACACCTTTTTATGTCCTCAAAGGCTCTCTGACACTCCCTTGACCATACCACTCATGTAGGGGCACACTTTTTTGTGAGGTCCGTTAATGGGGCTGCAACTTCCGAGTAGTTGGGGATGAACCACCGATAGTACCCTGCTAAACCCAGCAGAGCGTACCTGCATTTTTGTTTGGGGGGTCGGAACTTCTTTCAGGGCAGCTACCTTGTCGGCTAGTGGCCTTACTTTTCCACCTCCCACTGCATACCCTAAGTATTTGGTTTCTGCCTTACCTAAGGCACAAATCTTAGGGTTGGGTGTGAGCCCTGCCTCTCTTAGAGATTTGAGGACCACTCTCAGCCTATTTAGATGGGCCCGCCAATGTCATCTAGGTAGGCTGCGGCATAAGCCCTATGGGGTATCAGCACTTTATCCATGAGTCTTTGAAATGTGGCTGGGGCTCCATGCAGTCCAAATGGCATTGTTACAAACTGGTATAAACCCATGGGAGTGGCGAAGGCTGTTTTGCACTTGGACTTTTCCTCTAAAGGTATTTGCCAGTATCCTTTTGTTAAGTCCAGTGTGGATATATATTCCGCGTTACCAAGGGCGTCAATTAACTCGTCCACCCTTGGCATCGGAAATGCGTCAAACTTGGAGGTCTCGCGAGAAGTCGGCACCAATCGGGAACCATGCCAGACGAAGGACCATCATGATGACGTCAGCGCGACCGGATAGTTAACAGGCGCGCACACAACACGGAGGTATATTGAGATCAAAGTGGGATAATTGGGGGTGATTACTTTAAGTTTATTCACATGATTATTGACTTTATACTGGACCTTTCCTTTTCTCTATTTGCCAGTCACTTGAATAAGTCCTCTTAGAAGAACGAAGCGTCGTGTTTTTGTGCTGTTATGATACATTAAATCTTTTGAAAATCCGTTTGTGCCCTGGATCATCACTTTTTACCTTACCAAGAAGTAATACATTGAGTTACCTCTCGTTTTCAAGTATGTCCTTATTCCCTCACCTGCTGTCTCTGTAAGTCTCCCATCATACCACTTAGATTGTAAGGTCTTCGGGGCAGGGATTTCCTTTCCTATTGTCGGATTTTGATGCGCTTATTGTATTATTATAATTCCATGTACTGTATTTTGTGAAGCGCTGAGTATACTTTGGTGCCATGTAAATAAAGACATATATACATAACTGTACTTTAAGCATTTGTGCACTTTTTTTTTATAAATTTCTAAACATAATATTCATTTTAATCAGCTGCGTGAGGTTGTTGGGTTATTTTGCAACAGATGATAACTGAGCAAGGAAGCAAAATAATTATTTAACTTCTCCCAATTGTTGCGACAGTATATCGGAAAATAATAAATAATAAGAAATTACAAACTAAACAAAAATAACTATACAACTACCGTCTCCTTTAGTTCCTTATGTCTTTTATTTTCCACATTCCTCCGAGCTCTTTAGGAATTTTGACAATAGTGGGGACCATATTCTGATATATTTAGATCTGAGGTTCTCATTACCCAAAAATGCATCCAGGCCATCTATTTTGAAGAATTCCACTAACTTGGATTCCAGGGTAGAGATTGTTGGGGCCCTGTTTTCTATCCAGAGGATAGCTATACAGTTTGTACTTTAGCTGCCATTAGAATTGTCCACAATTGCTGGTGTTTTAGTTGTTTTTCCTCCCACTTGCAAAATGTCCAAATTGCCAAAGGGAAGTGGGATAGGGTTTATCGTTGGGTCTGTATCTAGCCTATTATTAATATATTCTGTTACTTGTTTCCAAAACCTTGCATGGGTTTGCAAGTCTAGAAATGAGAGAGTGACTGCAGGGATGTGTTTTTTTCAATAAATTATCTTTTTTTTTACCAACTTTCTAGTTCAGCTTCTCACTGTTGCTGCACACTGTGCTCCGCTTTTTTCCTTGATGATCAGTTTGGGCTGGAGCACACATCCGAAGGGAGTTCATCAGTTTGGGCTGGAGCACACATCCGAAGGGAGTTCATCAGTTTGGGCTGGAGCACACATCCGAAGGGAGTTCATCAGTTTGGGCTGGAGCACACATCCGAAGGGAGTTCATCAGTTTGGGCTGGAGCACACATCCGAAGGGAGTTCATCAGTTTGGGCTGGAGCACACATCCGAAGGGAGTTCATCAGTTTGGGCTGGAGCACACATCCGAAGGGAGTTCATCAGTTTGGGCTGGAGCACACATCCGAAGGGAGTTCATCAGTTTGGGCTGGAGCACACATCCGAAGGGAGTTCATCAGTTTGGGCTGGAGCACACATTCGATGGGAGTTCATCAGTTTGGGCTGGAGCACCATCCGAAGGGAGTTTTTTCTGAGGTTTCACTCATCAAGAGATCAAACAGAAGTCTTCAAGAATGGGAGTCCTTTCCTTTCCTCCTTCCTAATGCCCTGGGGACAGCAGGATAATCTTGATGACGGGTGGTGGTAGGGGGTAGCTCTATCCTGTCCGAGTGGGCTCTTATTTGTCGGCTCTTGCTGTAGGGTTTTCCCTTCCCCCTTCCCTCTGTCTTCTACCTGCACATGTAAGGAATCCGCTCCTGGGTTTGGCTGAAATTTATTCCTTACAGAATTATGCAGCTTCTAGACAACTCCCACTTGTTTCTGCAATCAGCATCCCCTGCTCCTGCAATCACTGCAGCCCGGATGTGTCCTGTGCAGCTGTCTCTGTGCTCCGACATTGGAGAAATTCCCTCACACCCCTTGTCACGGTAGCTAGTGATAGGTTATAATATACACAAAATATCTGGGTTGAATTGAACACGACTTAGATATAATAAAGATAGTTTATTCCTTAAAGAAGGTGAACACATAAGATGATACAAATAACAGACAAGATATAGACACTTACTTAGGGGTTGGACAATGAAGCAATCAGGTACAGGATTGGCAATTCATTCAGCAATACAGGTTCAAATGAAGACATCACGAAAGACACTGGGTATATGGCTTACACTCGTTTATATGGAGTTTCAGCCCCATACCCCAACATTGGGTGCCTAAAAGTCTACCAGACTTGTATCTGGTCAGGAAACCCTTTTGTCTGTAAGTATGAATTATGGCACTTACAGACCACTCAGGCTCTGCGTTTCTCCGCCCTATTGTACACAATCAGAGTGGTCAAGTCTTTGATCAGGGGGGCTGTTGTAGACAAAGTGTCGCCCTCCTGAACATTAAAATAAAGCAGAGCCAGTAACTTTCCCGGGCTTTTATACCAGCCTTGCAAAACAGTATATTCTTTAATATCTACACATATTAAAATAATCCGTTCTGTGGGTCTGAGCGGGCTGAAATTTGCCAGGACCCTTGCCATAGTGGCCAAATATCAGCCTTCCACGACCCCCAGAACCGGAGATTCAAAAAATAAGTTAAAATCCCCTATTAACTTTAATGCAGGATTCTCTGCTATAAGCTAAAAGAAATCACTGCATTTCACTCTTCCATTTAAATCAATGGGCTCTGCCGCTATAGGCTTTCAATGGAGCAACTCCGCCATTGAAGTCAATGGGGAAATCACAATTTTCACATTTGCCCATACTTCGTCTGGTTGATCGGAGACGGCTGGAAATGGCCACGCAGTCATGCCGGAGCAGTGACTACATGTGACCAAAATCCCAGCCCTCTGGTACTCACAGAACCGGAGATATAGGTTTACACTTTACTGCTGCGACACACTTTATTCGAGCAAATACCCAGTATGTACCTGGCAGATACCTGGAATGCGCTGCTCCTCACCTCAGACAAGCCCCGTTGCGTTTGCCTTCCCAGCCATGGTTCATGCCTGGCTGACGGGCGGCTGATCTGTTAAATGATAATGATTAGGATTTAATAGGCTGCAATGCTTCGCATGTCTACCAGATGGCATAAATTCATGAATTGTAATGCAGTGTATATATATATATATATATATATATATATATATATATATATATATACTGTGCAGTATTGCAGCCAGCGGGAATAAAATGCTTCAATCCCTGCCTGGAAAATAACGCAATGCACTCGTGCAGAAAACAGTCACAAACCTCAATACACCCGAGTATACCCGAATTCGTGGGACTAGCCGAGCTCGAATAAAGTGTGTCGCCAGTGTATACACATTTGGACTTAGCCGTTTCAACGCCACGCGGCTTTTTTCCATTAGAATCAATAGGGCCGGCGCCTCCATAGGATTCAATGGGACCTCCGCTACCATTGAAGTCAATGGGAAACACACACTTTTTAACAGTTAACCCTCTCTGTCCGGTTGGGGGGAGAGGGCTGGAAATTGCCATGTAGTCATGCCGGAGCAGTGTCTACATCCTTGCCAAATCCCAAACCTCAGGTCCCAACGGAACCGGAGTTATGGGTTTCCAGTTTACTCTGTTTCACACTTAGTGTTTGAAAGCCACGCGGCTTTCTCCGCCATTACGGTCAATGGTAGGACCCTCTTGGCCGGCGCGACCCTTTCTCGTCGCCATTACTTGTCGGACCCTGTTGGGATTAAGTGAGGGGGTTCCTAACATCTAGGGGCAAAATGAATTTTATTTCTAGGTGCCCTAGAACAGAAGTTCCCACGCCAATTGGCCGTGAACTTGACTGAGGCCCTAGGTCCCACGCCAATGGCGCGATCAAAGCTCTTTTGTGACATGTTTCCGCTCTTGCGGTTTTGCGGTCTGGCTGGCTGCCAGCTTGTCTCCGGAGGTCGGCTTCCAGGAATCCCCATTGAACTGCATTACCCCATTCACTTTCAATGGGGAACCGCCGCTCCTCCTCTCGAGCGCCACCTGCAGGTCTTCTACGATATCAGGCCCAAATCACCGGAATCTCCATAGGGTTACATGGGCTGTAATGGCGACCTATGGAGAGACTGCAAAATGGAGCCTGCAAAGGCGGGAAAAGGGACAAAGGGCCATAAACACAGAATTAACATTAACCCTTTCCCTCCCGCATAGATCCCAGTGTAAGTGTTGGTGCAGACACTGGAATGGGAAAAATAGATTCACAGGGGGATACACAGTTGGTGCTGAAGCAGGGGCATAACTACAGTACTGGACATCATTCCAGTTAACCCCTCGGCTCCCAGGTGAGAGCAGGGGGTGGCCAAATGGGGTGTAACCTCTTTAATACCGGGCCAAACCCCCTCTCCCATGACACCCCTGTCCTTTGATTGGCTCCACGCCCTTCTTATACTGGGTTCTCCAATTTCCTCATTGCTGAACATTTTTCTCAAGTAACTTGCTTGCCACAGTACCTCTGTTTGGCCTGCCTTGGCCTTCTTACTAGTTACTGGCAGGCTCTGCCACGCTGAAGCGGTTACACTGAAGCCCTTGGTGTTTCTTGTCCTGTCTGCAGTTCCTGTTCCCAGTGACCTTTCAGTGTCCTCCACCACACTCAGCTGTACCCGGCTAGGGGGTGCTGTTCTGAAGTGCTGGATCCTGTGCTACTCCTTCTGCAATCTTCCTGCTTCCAATAGCCTCCACTACTCACAGCTGTACCCGGCTAGGGGGAACTGTTCTGTGCTGAACCACTGGATGCCCAGTTCCTGTTTCCTGCTCTCTGCGCTGAAGTGGCACAGTTCCTGGTCCGGCTCTCTACGCTGAAGCTGTAGTTCCAGTTCCTGCTCTCTATGCTGAAGCGCCTTCTTCCTTGTTTTCCTGATGATGACGACCTCAGCTCGTGACCTTCGCTCCTGTGCCGCCTGCCCTGACCCTGGCTTGTCTACCGATAACTCTACCTTCTCCAGTCCTGACCTGGCTACGTTTGACCACGGAATTCACAACCCGGATCCGGCTTCTTGGTCTAAGGTCGGTGTATATCTATCCCCACCTCAGCCCTGCGGTCCGGTCCAGGTTTGTGGTGGGCATAACCGTTACAGCACATTAGTCTCATTCATGCACGGGCAGTGTCAGCATTATATTAATTGCCTCTAGCTCTCGTTCCATTCAATATATGGACTATAACAATTCAGGACTTATATACAGTCATTACGGATCTCATCACATATCTAGAGCATTGGCTTTGGGGTACAGTACAACCCCATTTCTCTACTAGAAATGATGTGCCATATCAGCTTTATGGTGCTGGCATTTAAAGCATTTGGGCTATTGATTGATTAATTGTGCCTATTATGTATTGTGAAATGAATGCCCTATGGACATAAAATAAAAAATAAATCCTCAGATTCAATGCTGGTTCATAAGCACTGAAAATACCATGAGATCCTTGTGTGAAAATACAGAATCCGACACAGGTTTCTTGCAGTTCCAATATATAGTATTTATTCTCGAGGCAGTTTACAATTCCAAGCTTCAGTTAGTATAAGCAAGATGTTACAGGTTATAAATGGAGAGCATTCTTTTGTTAGATGTTTCTTTTCTGCTCTGAGGCATATATTCCTCAAACAGGCGTGATATAGCTTTTTCCTAACAACAAATTCACCTTTTCAGTTAACAATTTTTTTTTGCATGCATTCTTTTGTATTTAACCATTTTCTTTCTGAATTGAGGGGTAACTTGCAAGTTATGGGGCGTGGGTATATCCTTGTGTAACTTTCCTTTCTAAAAAGATGTCCAACCTTTTTTTGAACAAATCTATTGTATCTGCCATCACAGTCTCCATGGGTAATGAATTCCACATTTTAACTGTCCTTACTTGCTGGTGAAATCTCCTTTTCTCCAACTTTAAGGGATGATCCCATATCGTTTGTACTGCCCTTGGGATGAACTATTCTTTTGAAAACTCCTTGTATTTTCGCAAATATATTTGTATATAGTTATCACATCCCCGCTTAGATGCCTCTTTTCTAATGTAAACAAATCGACTTTAGCTAGCCTCTCCTCATAAATCAGATTATTCATCCCCTTTAATAATTTGGTGTCTCTTATCTGCACATTTTCTAGTTCCATTATTTTTTTTCCCTATGGAGTGGTGCCCAAAATTGTACTCCATATGCAAAGCGGTTTTATTAATGGGTTAAAAAGATGCATATTTATGTATAGTTCCCTTCCATCCATTGCCCATTTAATGCAAGATAAGATTTTGTTTGCCTTTGCAGCTAGCTATATACCATGTGATGCCTTTCCTTGTGACGTCAATCAGGTAGCATGCCCCCCTCCCTCTTTGATGATGCCACAGCACTCCAAAAAAGAAATGGCATCACATGGTATATACACCAATCCGATTGGTTGGTGACCATGTGATTGCTGCCATTTTTTTTGCTGAAGTGATGTAATTTTAAAGGAAGGGAAACATATACTACCGGCTGGCTGGCTTCCCTTCCTTTTTGATGTCACAGCCAATCGGATTGGGGGTGTACAATCTGACACTCAAATGTGACATCACTGGCTTTATATAAGGCCTGTCACGTCTCATTTGAAGCTAAGAAGACGACGGGGCAACATCTCCGGACCCTTTTGGATTATACAGCAGAGAAGAAAGAAGACAGAAGGAAAAAAACTTACCAGAGACGTCTCTTCAATCAACATATGATCATTGGCTGATGAGGAGCATTGCGTCGTAGGTCAAGAGATGGTGCGGGAGTAGGATTCGGAGGGTGCAGACAGCAAATGTAATAAACACATCTAATGTCTTTTTTTTCATTGTATTTTTTTTTTAAGTTGCCCATTGACTGCCAGTGTGCTTATCTATGCCCCTTTCTGGGTATAGATAAGCACAGTAACCCACAATGCATTTTTTGACAATTTTTTTTTTAAATTATTTCATTGTAATGTATTATATTTTTTGTTTTATTTTTAGGTTGCCCATTTATTGTCACTAGCAATCTATGCCCATATTTTGGACATGGTTTAAAACAGTCACAATCAATGGCTTTATTGTGAAATGCTTGAAATTATTTAAATGTCATGTGTTTTATTTTGTGGCTTGCCCATTCATGTCATTGTGGCAATCCATGCCCATATTGGGGCATAGTTTACCACTGTGACAATCAATGGGTAGAGGGGGTGGTTAGGCCTCCCAAGTGAGTAGCGGGGGAGGCGGGTTAACCCCTTATTTACTATAGCGGCTACTAACAGTTAAGGTGATAAAGGGCTTAGTGGCCAATAGTTTGTTTTGTATTGTAATGTTGATGCCCATGAAGGACACAGGGGAAGACGAGGATGTACTTCATCCCGGCAAGTATAAGTAGAATTTTAAATAACTTTATGCTGGCTGGCTAATGTGTTTTTTTTTTTTAACCTTTTTTTATTAGCAGGCTTTGTAACAATACAAGGAGATGAATTTTCACATACTGCTGCGGCCAAGTTTATTCGAGCATTTGCCCGTTCTTGGCCGCAGCAGTAGCCTGGCGCGCGCCCGAGTGTGACGGGCGCGCGCCGAAGCAGCGGAAGAGCGCCCTCCGATCGGGGCGCTCTCCCTACCGCTACCGGGTCCGCCGGGTCCCCCGGAACCCCCTGCCGCCGTCCCGCAGATCGCGGGACACCAGGGCTCCCTCGGGGAGCCCTGGACGCGCGTGCAGGGGGCGCAGGCTCCCGAAGACGCGTGACCGCGCGTCTATGACGCGCGGCACGCCGAGGGGCAGCCACAAGCAAGCCGGGAAATATCCCGGCTTGCGGTACCGGCCACACTTTAATAAAGTGTGTCGGTAGTGTATACACAATTAGCAGAGCAATGTATAATTGCGACATACAAACACAACAAGCATATAATGTGTATATATTATCGTGTGCATACATCTGGTAAACTATAAAGCCCTTTTTTTCCCAACGTAATATTAATTATCTAAATTAACTAGAGCAGAGAAAAACTTAAACTTTAGCTGCTGGGATGAGAATATTGTGGGAGAAATTTCGACTGAAACAGCAGCAAGCCGGAGCCTCATAATAATCTGAGCACAGACTGGATCCCCTTGTTAAGGAGACTGGATCCTATCATTAGGAGAATGAAGTCCGAATGTAATAACTGTAAGCTGAGGTTGTAAAGACTCCAGGAGACGATTCACAAGCTAAATGTTTAAAGGCCCCCATACTGAGTTACCTGATGTGTCAGGATAATAAAAGCCAATATTAAATCCTTAGTATTTATAACATCAAATATTCTTTACAGTTAAATAGTTTCCAGAGCGGTGAGATGTAGTGAGGCTTAATAGCAAGTTTAGCAGAACAATAAACAGATAAAGTGAACTTCTCCCAGTCATGTTTCACCAAGGTGAGCAGAGGCATTAATTAAACATATTATAACAATCAATATATCTTCATAGAACAGGAAAACAACAAACATAACTATGTCTAGGACTCTGCGAAGGGGAAACGTGCTATATCCCCACAGACAGTGCAGCTCACACAGAGTTAAACGTTAACCCTTTCGCAGTGATGGATTAAATGATTGGGAATAATCTCCCATATTATAGACAAAGGAAAGAGGAGCGACCATAGCGCGCGTATCCACCATGAAGGGCTGCCCCCTCTGCATACAGGAATCACGCGGTTATGTGCTGCCATGTCCATGCTGCCGGCGGTAATCGTGGGTACAATGCATCCTCTCTCGTGGGGCAGCTCTGGGGCATTTTGAAAAGTAGAAGTTTCTGGACAAGGAGGAAGAGAGAACCCTTTCTCTTGTAGGATTTTGAAGTGCTCATCTGCTGGCTCAGTGACTTCTCCATGTCTGGACCAGGGCTGTGCGTGTACGGCGATATGGCGGCGATATGTGGCAGCTCAAGAAGTCGTAGTCTGAGCCCGCTGCTGGTAAGATGATCAGATGTGCCCGGTAAGGGAGTGCTTCTGCCAGGTCTTTAACCAATGGCTGTCTGACTTTAAATCAGATAAGCCCGAGATGCTCATGCTGCTAGGTCCTGTCTCTAAGACTTTGTCCTGAGGCTGTGGATTAATGCCCCCTTTCTGCAGCACTACCATCCTGGGGTATTCAGGAGGGACTTGGGGTTTGGCTGTTATTGGCCATATTTTGCAGGCATGGTCACTTGTTGAATGGCGGTTCCCATTATTTCAGCAAGTTTTCTGTCAAATTTATCAAAGCAATGATCAATAGCTTGTTCCATATCATGCATAATACGTCTGGTTATCCGTTGTGTGTAATCAACATCAATTGTAGTTGTTGCTTCCTGTTGTACCCTCCCGGTCTGTGTGCATGTATCATCCATTTTAGCCTGCAAAACAGGTGTTGTAGCAAGAACCTGTCATCTCTAAGGCATGATGCTTCTGCTGGCAGGCAGATTATTTCCACAGCGATACTACTCCAGGCCCACCAAAAGCTTTGTCCACAGCTAGTAAGTCCCACAGCACAGGCACCAGCACCCCCAGTAGATGTCTAATGTTTCATTTTTAATGGGAAATGTGCTATTATCCAGATCTGAATAATAGGAATTTCGTCCACTACAGTGTGTGTTGGGGTTGGGGAGGGAGAGGGGGGAGGTATTTATTTTTATTGTATTGCACTATAATGTTTCTTTGAATGGGGAAAAGCGGTATTAGCCATGTTTGGCTAATAGCACTTTTACCCATTACGGTGTAGTGTTGTTAATACAGGGGTTGGATGAAGGTGGTAGTTACCAAAGGATGGTGTTAAGGCCCTGCGGGAGGGTTAACCCCTTCATTATCTTAGTTGTAACCGCTAATGTAATGAAGGAATTAACTTCTATCCCACCCTCCCGCAAGGCCTAAACACCAACCGTGGGGCAACTACAAGCTTCACCCACCCTCTCTACCAACAAGAAAGCAGTGCCTGCTATTTAACCCCTTCATTACCTTAGCGGTTAGCCGCTAAGGTAATAAAACTGGCTGCAATTTTATTTTTACGGCACAGGAATGAATTTGGGGGTCTCCGGAGCTGAAATAAATATGCGGGTCAGCTCCGGAGGACGGTAGAGACCTCCAGATACCCCCATAGACCCCCAGGGAGCAATGGGGACTCCTGGAGACCCACGGTATCAATCCTAAGCAGTAAAAATAAAAGAAACTCCTTGATATGCATATCGCAAATCTGATCTCGCCACCCTATAGCTGGCGAGAAAAGAATACACGTTTTTAATAGTACTGTAGCCCAGTGCCCCTGGCTATGTGTTTCCTGGCCCTAGCAATGTACGTTCTGGTAAGGTGCAGGCAGTGTTAGGGTTATGTCTCTCTCACATGGGCCAGCATGTGAGTTCCTGTAGCCTATAGTTCATTTGTTGCAGTTTCCAGGTGCAATATGGAAACCGTTGGAACATGTGCCGGGGGGGGGGGGGAGGGGGTTCACTGGAGGAGTGCTGCCCATTTTACCAGGGCTTAGGAGTGGGACCCTCCCTTGGTATAAAAGATGGCTCCAGACCAAATTGAGTGTGTTTCAGTGTAGCCTGCTCCTTAGGGAGTTGGGAAATACTTCTACCTTGGGGTTGAGACTAGCCTCAGGTGCCTCAAGCCCCTGGGGTGCCTAGCCACGGAATGCTCACCATGTTAGATGTGAGGGAAGTGTTCTATGCTGAGAAGAAAGGATCCGGACTGGTCTGCCAATAAATGGTGACCTGTTCCCTTGTCTGAGTGTGAATTACTGGAAGGGGTTCCTGTAGGGAATACTCCGTGGCAGAGCCCTGCAGAATGGAGTCGCTGAACCAACGAACCTAAAAGCCTGTCTTGTTGCTACTCCCTCTACCATCTGCGGAGACTCTGGTCTCCTGGAAGACCACAGTTGAGCTACACAGCACAACTACCATACCATGTAACTACAGATCTCCCTTGGGGGGGCAGGGGGGGCAAAGGTTGTTACAGTACGATATGCATATTGGAGTTTAGTGAATAGCAGTTGCTAGCGAAAAAATACGAGTTTGGGCATTTTTTCAGCTACTGCACTACTTCTTATAGCCAGAGTGTTATAGCTCGGCAAAAAGCCATTTTAGTGTGATATTGCCCTGCTATCGAAGCTTTGTGAATAGCTACCCATGCAATATCACATTAAAAGGGCATTTATAGTCCAACAATGTACTTACCGAAGTTTAGTGAATGAGGCCCTAAGAATCTAAATGCTTGCCTCATTTCCATTTCCTCCCCTAGCTGATTTAAGGAATCGGGGAACACGAATTTAAGCAGGTCTTCGATACCCCTGGCCGTAAGATTACTGCTGCTTCTTCTTTGTTCCACATTTTACAGGGTCACAGATCAGTTGCGAGATACGCTCAGGAATTTAGGACCATCACGGTAGAGACAAGCTGGAACGATGAGGTGGTATCTGCAGCTTTCTGGCAAGGTCTCTCCAAGACATTAAAGAATTAATTAGCCGCTCAGGAAAGACCCACAATGCTAGAGGATCTTATTGCCGTATGTGTTCGGGTGAATCAACGCCTTCAGGAAAGGAGGCTCGAACGCCATCACTCACACCAACTGCTCTTACCCCCAGACTGTCTCCTCCCACTTTCCCAGCTCTTGAGGCTCCGGAACCAATGCAGTTAGGAAGTCACCAGCTCCCCCCTTCAGAGAAAATACGTTGGAGAACTGGAGGGTTATGCCTTTACTGCGGCCTGCTGGGTCATCTGTTGTTTCATTATCCCACAAAGCTGGGAAAAGCCAACACCCAATGAGGTACAAGGGGGTCTCATTGGGTACCATTTCTTCTTCCCCTTCTATTAAGAGACGTCTGCCTACCGGGGTTATGCGGTCTTTCTTTATTTATTATTTATTTATTTATAAAATATTTTACCAGGAAGAAATACATTGAGAGTTACCTCTCGTTTTCAAGTATGTCCTGGGCACAGGGTAAAACAAATAATACATGGTTACAAGTACAGTTACATAAATGAACAAGGTATACATTATATACAAGACATTGCATGCACAGTTAAAGAAAATATATATTATGAGCGTATGAAACAGTTACGGACCAGGTTAAAATGTGAGACAGCCTTAGATTTGAAAGAACTTAAGCTGGTGGTGGATATGAGAGTCTCTGGTAGGTTGTTCCAGTTTTGGGGTGCACGGAAGGAGAAGGAGGAACGTCCGGATACTTTGTTGAGCCTTGGGACCATGAATAGTCTTTTGGAGTCTGATCTCAGGTGATAGGTGCTGCATGTGGTAGGGGTGAGGAGCTTGTTCAGGTAGCTGGGTAGCTTGCCCAGAAAGTATTTGAGGGTGAGACAGGAAATGTGAACTTTGCGCCTAGACTCTAGTGATGACCAATCTAGTTCTTTGAGCATTTCGCAGTGATGTGTGTTGTAGTTGCATTGGAGAACAAAACGACAAATTGAATTGTAGAGGGTGTCAAGTTTACTAAGTTGGGTTTGAGGAGCCGAGCCATATACTATGTCTCCATAGTCAATAATTGGCATTAGCATCTGCTGTGCGATACGCTTTCTGACCAGGAGACTTAGGGAGGATTTGTTCCTGTAAAGTACCCCTAGTTTGGCATAGGTCTTGGTTGTCAGGGTATCAATGTGCATCCCGAATGTTAAGTGGGTCCTGGCTTCCTAGTTCCTGCTTCTGCCTTAATCGACTCCGGGTCTGGGGGAAATTTTGTGGATCAAGATTTCGCTACCAAACATAAGATTCCTATGATCAAGAAATCAATACCGGTGGGTTTAGAGGCAATTGACAGTCGTCCCCTTCAGCCAGCCTTAATTTCTTTAGAGACTCCTACGCTTATTCTCTCCACTACCGACGGTCACAAGGAGCAGATCTCACTGGAGGTTATCCATTCGCCTTCTGTACAGGTTATTCTGGGCCTTCCTTGGCTCCAACAACACAATCCGCTTATAGACTGGCCAGACACGAGACCTATACAATGGGGAATTACTTCGGAAGTTGCTCCGGTATCCTCGGTACAACTTATTGCTGGAGTAGAGACCAGAACTCCTGCCAAACCCACGCTTCCTGAAGTATATGCAGATTTCATCTTTGTTTTTGATAAGGTTCGTTCTGAAATCCTTCCTCCTCAGCGTCTTTATGACTGCCCCATTGATCTTCTGCCCAGTGCCATTATTCCTAGCCTTAGTCTCAGGAAGCGACAAAGGATATGTCTGAGTATATTCAGGAGAATTTAAAGAGAGCTTCATCCTCC
This sequence comes from Ascaphus truei, assembly GCF_040206685.1. NCBI lineage: Eukaryota > Metazoa > Chordata > Amphibia > Anura > Ascaphidae > Ascaphus > Ascaphus truei. The sequence continues at coordinate 116,535,175 of NC_134489.1, read as the reverse complement.
CTAGCCGAGGCTGGGTGCTTTTTTGTTAAGAAGACAGATGGTACGCTCCGTCCATGCATAGACTATAGGGGTCTTAACAAAATAACCCTGAAGAATCATTACCCCTTGCCACTCATTTCAGAATTATTTGATCGTCTACAAGGTTCTTCCATTTTTTTCTAAACTTGATCTTCATGGGGCTTACAATCTTATATGTATATATCGACAATGGGATGAATGGAAAACGGCCTTCAATACGCGAGACGCCATTACGAATATTTGGTCATGCCATTCGGGCTCTGCAACGCCCCAGCGGTTTTTCAAGAATTCGTGAATGATATTTTTCGAGATGTTCTCAACATTTTTGTAATTGTCTACCTTGATGATACTCTTATTTTTTCTAAATCTATACCCGAGCATAGATAGATAGTATAATATAAATTGGCATTGAAACCATTGTGGAATTTCATTTCCAGAATTTCATCCTGCACATTAATCATATGATATTAAACATATGTTCCTAATGAGGGCCTATGGGGTAATGGTGTTGGGGAGTAGTAAAAAAAATATGTTGTTCGTGGCATTGGTCCCCATTCAAGGAGGGGGTATACAGGCTCAGTATTGCCTTGAGGAAGTGAACAATATGTCCAGCTGTGTGTTCCAAGTAAGATAGATTTATGCTGACTGATTGGGAAGTGTTGGTGTGCATGGGCCTCTAGGGGGATGAGTGAACCAAAATGGAAAGGGTGGAGCGGGAGTACTGCAGGATACCAGGGTCTGAATGTTAAAACAGCAGTGTGCCAAAATGGAATTATATCAATATTATTAAAATTAGTTTAAGATATTGGTCAGTGACCATACTAGAACAATGTACTGGACTCCAATGGAACACACACTAAACCGCTGATGAAATAATATTGCTGAAATGAAGATACTGTTGATATATTACTGAAATGGACTGGGGGGGGTCTCTGGAGAAGGATTGAAAGCAATGTTCAGTTTCCATTTTATAAAGTCAGTTATGTCTTTAGTATCCATTTTGTGTGTAAGATGTGTGTAGTGTGGTTTCGCTTCTAAGTATATTTACGACTGTGACTAAAGTAACGCCCACATTTCTAGTGATAGTGTGTACCAAGTATCTATTCATAGCTGTTTTGAGACCAGTTCTAACCAGGTTTAATGAGCCGTAATATGATTGGTTTAGGAATTAAGGAGTGGTTAGTATAATCTGCCTAGAAACACATTTTGAACAAAGGAACCAGAAATGTATAAAAGAGCCTGCTTGGACACTCCCTGGCAGAGAGTCTTATAGACTTTTGAATGAGTATGATCATACTTTGCAATAAATTACTTATCAAATGAACCCCGTTTGTCAGTTTGGAACATTGACATTGCCTACCAAAAAGGGAACTCTTGAAGAGAGAAGTTCTCTGGAAGGCTAAGAATAGGGGTGTTTTGCTTTATCAAGTAGCATCTTGTGGCCGACATTATACGAGTGATTAACTTGGCAAGGGCTCTTTGGAAGTCTGGGACTGGTCTGACCAAAAGGGCCACCCAGGGATCGGGTCTCAGATTAACACTTAACAGCCCATTTATAAATTGGAAGACCTGTCTCCAAAGAGGGGCCAACATTGGACACTCCCACCAAATATGTGACATCGAGTCGTTTTGGCTGCAGCCCCTGAAACATGTCAGTGAATGGGAGTTATATATGGCATGTAGCCCGACTGGAGTCATGTACGAGCGGAATAATAATTTATAAGAGTTCATCTTAACGAAAGTACATATCAAGCTCTTTGCGGTGGCTTCCCAAATGTTTACCCAGTTCTCGACCTCTAGTACCTCACCTAGCTCTTCCTCCCATTTCAGCATATAGACATATTTACTCCCATTTCAGCAGATAGACATATTTACTATCTTCCCCAGAACTAATCAGAATATGACATAGGGTGGATATCGTGCCCTTCTCCATATATCAATTGCTAAATAGGGATTCAAAGTATGTAGACGTGGGGGATACCCTGGCATTATAATACTGTGTGACAAAATGTTTTAACTGTAGATAATGGAATATTTCTGACGGAGGTAGGTTTCTCTTCTCTTGTAATTCTGGGAATTCTATTATCCCAGTACCTGAAAACATATCTCCAACTCTAGTGATACCGGCAGCCTCCCAGGCCTGGAAGGCTCCCACAGTTCTCCCCAGATCAAAATCTGGGTTATCAAAGAGTGGGATCATAGTGGAATATTTCCCTGTGAGTTTGAATTTCAAACAGTCCCACAGTATCAATGAGTGTCTGATCACTGGATGGAATAGAGTAGGGGTGCACAAACTTTTCCCCCTTCCTGGTCTCCCTCCCTGCAGGCGCCCCAATCTTTACCTGGTCTACGACTTCAAATGATGCCATGGGGTCACGTTGCCATGGCAACATGAAGTCACGTGAAATGACGCTATGTTGCAACACGTCGCCGAAGACAAGGTAAGGCAAGTTGCAGAGGCCTCACACGATCCCCTGGCATTTAATTTAACCGCCTTTGGGAATAGCGCGGGGCCTCTGCAACCGCCTCGACCCCCACCCCCACGTAAAATCTAGTACTTTTTCAAAATAGGGAACCCTCGCTGAATTTGGGGCATAGATATTCAACAAGTTAACCAGAGTCCAACCAATCTGACAAACTATGAAAATGAATCACACCTCCTTATCCGTTTTAGTATGTTCTAGCTGAAAGGGATCGTTATTATTGAAGACCATGGCCACTCCTCTTTTATTGACTATTGCAGAGGAATAGAATACCTGGGAGAATGGTCTGTGTAGGAAAGTGGGTTGATGACGTTTAGAGAAGCGAGTCTCTTGTAAACAGATAACATCGGCGGACTCTCTCCTAAAATTAGAGAATGCCATCCGGCGTTTAGCCTGGCTTTTAAGCGCTTTAACATTGTGAGATATAATTTTAAGGGCTGCCATTGTATTAGTAGTTGAGAGTTACAAGTTGTGATGGTGAGGGGGTAACCAGGCCATCAATTTAGGTATTATGCCTGGCTGGTTACCTCAGCCATGTTGTGGGGTTTAGAGTGTCAGCTCTTGGACCCCTTTGTTGTACATGAGATTATATGACAAAGAATTTGTGTGTGTTTTACCTTTCCAGGGGTGCTATCCAGTGGAGATTGAGAGGCTCTGAATTTCAAGGGGGGTTTTGCGGTAAAAGTGTTGTCAGATTGTTTCTAGGTAACGGGGGGCCAGAGTTGCTGGCCACCCCAGAATTGTATCCGGGAATCAGGTCAGATTCCCGGGGACATATAGACACACCACCCCAGTCAAAATCCTCCCTTGAAAACAGTTAAGCGACTCACCGCCAGGTTTCCCTGCTTCAGCACAGATCTGAAAGGTAAATGGGGACATAGGGATATGTATCTCGGGTATAGTCAGGGGTCCCTAAGTTAGTGGGGGTCCCCCAGTATATGCCCTGATCACCCAGAACCTGGTATAGGGGTTCTGGGGGTACTCCAACCATATATAAGGTTGCAAGGGTTTTTATGAAATCCAAGTCCGGTATTCAAGAAAGGAATGAGATACAGCCCTGAGAATGAAAGTATTTTTTCATTCTACTTTGGTACTTAGAAAAAAATATAGGGAAAAAATATTGTGTGTCATACTGTTTAATAGTCCATGTGCTTGTGTACATTATTATAAGCTGGGGACTTCCAGGTCCATGGTTCAGAGAGACCATGTGGCTACCAAGTTGGTGCCATCAAGTCTGCTCAGGTCCCGAACATGAAAGCCTCAGAGGTTGCCAAGATGTGAAAGTCATTTGGGCACCAGAGTAATGCTCAAGTACCCACGTCCTGGGATAAATGGCAGTCCCGGACCACCATTTGCCCCAAGCCAGATTGTGAGGAGCCTAACTCAGCGGTTGGCTTCTGACTGACAAGTGACAGAGGTGCCAGGTTGTCGCATGCCCTTGTCAGAATCCGTGCTTGGCCGGCTTAGATAGACTGGCTACACTCTGATAGGCTGGTAGGATTCCTCCCACGCTCGGATTGGCTGGAGTATTTCATGAATTAAGTCGAAATACTATAAGAAAGCCAGCAGCCAATCGGTTCGAGAGATTCACTCAGATTCTGAGCGTCAAGACAGCAGTGATAAATTCTAAATCACCAAAAGATGCCCTGAGAGAAATACCAGCGAGCCAGCTTCAGAAATTTCAAGGCGAGAAATTTTCCAAGTCTCACTTCGAGGCCAAGTTCTGAAAAGAGAACGTAGCGGTCGCGGCTGGGATGACAAGCCGAAAAGAGTACCAGAACGTTTGGTACTATCTCCCGGTCAAGGGATTTTGGCGGCACAGCGGTGGCGTCAGGAACTTCATGTTGATTTGAGTTCCAGGACAAGTTCTGATCAACCTAAAGACTTTGTTTTAACTCTTATTTCACCTTGGAAAGTCTGGTTTTCTAGCCCAGACCCACAGTAAGTGTGTTTTCTCTTGTATTTTGTAATCCACTGTGTGTTTCAATAAAATAAATGACAATTTGTTTTACTATCTTGTTTTGCTCAGTGAATGATCCCGGTAAAAAAAAAAAGGTGTAAATACCTGGTCTAGCATAACACAAGTATTTCCCCTTTTTGTCTTAAAATTGAGTATTAATTGTGGGACATGAGTTTTCTTGGAGGGACAATGTGTGTACATTTGATCTTTACTGTTACAGAAGGTGGGGGAAAACAAATACATGAATGATACATTCATAATAAAAAATTCTGGGCCCACTGGGTGGCCCAAATGAAAATGACGCATGTCTAACCAACCTTTTGATGAGTCCAACAATTACCCAGGCACAACACACACAAAGCTACACCCGTGGACACCAAGCTTCAGCCCCAGGGACCCACGTCAAACTTTTGGCAACGTTTCCCGCCCTTAATTTGTTGGTATTGATGTTGAACCTTGTTCTCGCCTACGTTTTAATATATGTGGGAGAACATTTGAAATGCACCAACAATAGCATTAACTTGCTATATTATAACTATACCATCGGCTCCTAGGAGCCCAAGATGTCTCTCCCGGTTCTAGTCCCAATTTTCAGACCATCTAATAAGTGCCCCACTTATCTTGCGGACTTTAAGACAGTTCAGCGCCTAACCTCCAAATCCTGCTGCCAACTTTTAGGACGGCCCCTCCGCAGAGTGTTGTGACCTTCTCTGTGGGACCACCTTGGCCCAATTCAGCTGGTCTTTTCTCCGGACCGAACTTTCTCCTCGAGTTTCCGAGGGCCTCGGCCAGAGCCCTAGTCATGGTAGAAAACTGGGTGCCTTGCTTGGATCTTTGATTGGGTACCTTCTTTGAGCACAATCAGGTTAAATGGGAAGCCCCGTCAATATTTCATTCCAGCGTTGCGGAGGGTCTCTGTTGTTCCCTTTAAGTTTCTTTTTTGCAGGGTGATCGCTGCCAGGTCTGGGAACAGCTGTAGTTTTATTGATTCAAATTCAATAAATGCGCAGTTTCTGCCGCCATCATGATCGATTCCTTTGATCTATAGTAATGGAGGCGCAAGATTACATCCCTCGGTCTGTCCTGTTTAGGGAGTACTGGGCCTCATGGGCTCTATCCATCTGCAGTTAAGACTCAGTCGTCAGGGCACAGCATGGTAAACAGCCGCGGCAGGAAATCAGTGAGGTCATCAACCTTCTCAGGTATGCCCGCTCTCGAATAAACTTACAAGAACGAATGTCCTGATCTTCCTGAGATTCTCTGAGCTCCACTATGTGGTCTCTCATAGCAGCCATATCAGGAACCAGTGAGTCTTGAACATCTCCTATCTCAGTGACTCTGGTCTCTTGGTCAGACGTTCGCTCTTCCATGCAGGCCAAAGCTATGCCCAGTTATTTTACTGCTTTTTGTATTTCCAGCTGGAAAGCAGACTTTAGTTTTGTATAGATCATCTATATCTTGTTTGGTGAAGTTAAGGGGGACCAGGGCCTTTCTTGGTCCCGGATTCCCACTCACCATGTATCGGGGCACCAGCTTGAAGCATCTTAGTTGGCCAGGCTGCCGCCGGAAAAAGCCTGATGTTACGATGCAGGTTTTTTAATTTTTGGAGGCATATCTTGGACATGGAACTGTACGACGCTTGTAGATGGCAAATTAGAGTTGGAGGGTTGCCAGTTTATAGCCGACTAGTGCCGTTAAGTGCGATCCTGGAGCAGAGCTACAAATTCAGGTGGCCATCTTGCTCCTCGTCTCGCATGCGCTTCCGAAGTCTCTTTCTTTTAACACCCTTCATGTAATTTTTTGCTTTGTTCTCCCCTTAGGCTCATTTCTCCATCTCTTCCCCCCCCATGTCTCTTTCCCCACACATGTATATCTTTCTATTTTCTTAGAACTTCATGTCCGTCTCTTCTTTTCCCATTGCTATAATTTTTTCACTCTTATTTTCCCGTTCATTTAATCTTGGTTCCCAGTGGGATTGTACTCTGGCACAGCTTCAGTGAAAAGATCAAGCTTGGTTAAAAAGTTACAGATTTATTTCAACAACACATCTAAAAAAACGTACAAAACCCTACTACGCGTTTCCCAATCATGTCATTCTTTTAAAAACGCCTGCGTCTTACTTTCCCCTTCATCATCCTCTCTTTAACCCTTCTTCTTCCTAGCGACTGTCTCTATTTTCCTTCCCTCAACTGTACATCTTTCTCACTCTTTCCCTGTCTTTCTGTCATCGCTACTTTCAGGTCTCTTTATTTTTCCACTTATGTATGCTTATAGTTTCCCCTTTCCTGTCTCCCCAGCATGTTCCAGGCTGCTCTCTTCAGTACTCCCTGAGGCCCCTACCTACTCAATTCTCAGCCAGATGGGTGGGGAGGAGAGCAGACCACAAGCAACTTTTCTGTGTGCGCTGAAATTTACTGCAGAAAGTGGCTGATCTGAAAAATAGTTTCCTGTGGAACTTTTAAAGTTCACAGGTCTCACCGGCGGCTGTGCTTCTCTTAGGGCACTCTGTAGGGGGCCAACTGCAGATAATTGATGTGCCGGCAAGGGGGCCATATTTAAACCCGCTGGGCCAAGGACAGCAGTACTGGTTAACCCCCTGTAGGTGGCCCTAGCTAAGGGAAGAATAAAACATGAACATGTAATGAGTGAAACATGAGAAATAAATTGTGATGACGTCCTAGTATGGGAATTGTTCTTATGATATTATATGTAACTGTAGCTAGAAATCTGTTTCTGTGAAACTGGAACCGGCGGCTAAGAAACACTGAACCCAATGTAAGTAAGGTTCCCCTCTATCATGTATGTCAAGACTATCTTCCCGCCTGTGCAACATTTACGTATATTACACCCCTTTATAACTGCACCCTGAATCACTGGGCACCCACCTCCATTTCTGCCCTTGTAATTAAGTATCCAACACCTCAGCCTCATTGGTCTTCCACCTCACAAAGAGGTTGTGGACACACTTTTAATTGCAAAAACACCCTGTGATATCTGAGCTCTGTCCCAATCTAGAGACATTTCTATTTTAACAGAATGTATAAAGTGATTTATAACAGCTTGTAATGTCACAGGGAAATAAGGCACTGCAAGCATTGGGCAACCAGATGCAGATATATAAACAAAGACTTGCAGTATGGAAAGTGTTATTGTTATACAAATACCTCTTGGAGAAGGCTAGAAACAAGATGTTGCTCAGCTCCGTAAATGTATAAAACACACTGATGTGTGTGAATTATCAGCCAATAGGGTCTTTCAGTAGTGCGCGCCGATACGAACCGCTTCTCAGACTGGTTGCCAGGGGATAGTTAGTACCAAATGTGACATTGATTTAGGACTAAACCCTTAATAATCCGTCACAGACACATATTTACATATCTTCACTCAAACTGTACAAATATTCCAGCCAACATTTATCAAAGACCAGAAAGAAGTTAAACCAGCTGAGAGTGTCCTCTTCCTTCAGGGCCTGAGAGTGCAGACACGTTGGCTCATTATAGCAGATGGGAACTGTACAAATCACGTGTGCGAATGCAGCATAAACCGGGCTGGTGAGAGCAGAGCATCATCACGATTCTGAGAATACAGAGAAGCAGCAGATACTCGCAGATACACAGGGCTCCCCACAGATTGTCACTTCGCCAGGTAACATCCTCACTCAGCTGTGAGAGATCAGAGGAAACGTACGTGTTAATATGTCGTTCTATTAGGGAACATAAACCGAGATCGGAATCTGTCTTTCAAGTACTGTACTTCCTGATACACTGTGTCTGAGATGTATAATCACATATTACACAGTGATCTATGCAGTGCTGTATAATCCCATATTACACAGTGACCTCTGCAGGGCTGTTTAATCCCATATTACACAGTGACCTCTGCAGTGCTGCATAATCCCATATTACAAACACATACTCAGTCTATGAACAGCAGGTGGCTTCGTTCTCTGGAGATACGTTGTGCAAAGGGATCAGACTCTCGCTCTGCTCATTGTCCTCTGACGTCCTAAAAAAAAACCACATATTACAACCATTGCTGGCATAGTGAAATGTTATTCCTGTTCAGGAATGCAGCAAGTGAAAATTTATAACAGACCTGACAGCAGTTAATAATAATAACAACATGTTCTTGTATAGCGCTGCTAGTTTTACGTAGTGCTTTACAGAGACATTTTGAAAGCACAAGTCCCTGTCCCGTGGAGCTTACAATCTATGGGGGGGGGTTGGTGCCTGAGGCAGAGGGAGATGAAGTGACTTGCCCAAGGTCACAAGGAGCCGACACTGGGAATTGAACCAGGCTCCCCTGCTTCAAACTCAGTGCCAGTCAGTGTCTTCACTCACTGAGCCACTCCTTCTGAATGGGTCAACAGCAGCATGTGCCAGAGAATGGCATGCAGAAACAGCTAAGTAACTGATTAGTCACCTTTGTCTGATAAACACATGCTGGAGCAGTGACAGGAACTCACCTCTGAATCCGATGCTTTCTACATATAAAGGCAAAAATTCTTCTGATTCCAACCATGACTGGATCCCAGTTATTATAATGACACAGAAAAGTCACAATGAAGAACGATAGAAACACAGGCACAGCGCCCGCAAAGAACACCCAGGAGAAGCGTATCTGTAACACAACAGGGCACAGATTCTTAACATGGCATGTTATAAATACACTGTCTGTCATTCGGAAGATGCCATGCAGCAAAACAGCCACCACTAAGAGGATAACTACAGTGTCATGAAGATATACATGTGTATACAATTGTGTTTAATGTCCTATTAAAGGCATTATCTGCAAATAACCCAATACTACTGTATAATGCTGTATAATGCTGTAACAGTGGGGGTTTGTCCCATTTACCCCAACTGAAATCTCTACTTATAAAGGTCATATTTGCAGACAAAAAAAACATTGTATAGATATAGTAGTAATGTAATCAGCTTTTAAAGCAGCAATACACCCAAAAATGTTAAGTTTTTTTTATAGAAGGATCTGTACGAGGTCCTCCAGAGCAGAGCCGCTCTATTTTCAACTGGTTTCCTGACATAATTACACTTTTTGTGCCACGATGCCAGTACACTTCCTGTTTTAAGATGATGCAACAGTCATCCAGCAGGAAGCTGCAGCGCCATCTGTTACGGCTTTGTATGGGCCTGTGGTTTAACAGCCTTTTTCTTTCGTAGGACCCCCGCCTCAATTTGAATCCTTTATAAAAATAACAAAACCCATAATAAACAAGTCACTGGGATTACTGCTTTAATGTACACGTGTAATAAAGCAGCACTTTGCCACCTGAAGGGGAGGGCAAAGGTCAAATATCGAACCTCTTGTACTCGCCTTTTACCTCGCTACGTCACTGCTCGGCGGACCCATGTCGCGCAGGGCAAAGGTCAAATATCGAACCTCTTGTACTCACCTTTTACCTCGCTACGTCACTGCTCGGCGGACCCGTGTCGCGCAGTGACGTCATGAGGAGGGTAGCTTTCGTGCCGTGGGACATCTGCAGCGAGGTAATAGGTGAGTACAAGAGGTTATATATTACACTTGGCTGTTTGATGTTTAGCCCTCACCTTGACAAAGCCTGCTTATATGGTCGAAACATTGGTATTGCCATTAAATCAACTTTTTTGCAAGACCGTGTGCCTGGATGTTTTCCTTCTACTTAATTCTGAGACTGTACCTTTAATTAATCTGACGGACTCCCTTCTTTTCTTGCAACTGCGCTCAAATGATGTATTTCAATCACAAGGGCTTGGTGTGAGAGCAGGAAGCCCACGGGCTTTATGGCGAAGTGTTCTGATCAGGTACAGCCCTCAGATCTCCCTGTTATCTCACTGTTTCTTTATCAGTGAGCAGAGCCAATTCATCCAACAGCTGATAAAAATAAAGCTGGCTCATACATTGGGGACATATTATCAGAGATAACACCCATTCTGGCTTCTCATCTCTCTGTAAACTCTTATCTTTCTCTGCTGCAGTTATAGCATTTGCTTATGTCAGTAGATTTTTTGCTGCATGTCCCTGGGGATGTGGAAATAGTTTTTGTACATGTATTCTGTGCAAGCTTGGCTGGAACAGCTATAAAATCCTGTCTGCTTTACATAAGGAGCGCTACAAGGCATTAGGTTTAGCTAATGTTCAGTAATAAATTGCTGCAATTTAGCCTACACTGCAATTAGCAAAGCGCTCACAGAATGAAGGGTTCTAAAAACCTTAAATGTAAACTTTTCAAAAAGAGCCAGGAAACGTTAAGAAAAAAGTGCGTGGATTGTGATCTAATTTTTCACCATCAAAACTAGGGCAATACCCAATCTTGTAAAGAAATCAAGACCAGAGGGAATACAGAATATACTTTCTGCACATAAGGTCACATTTGATAAAATCTGCACTCCATACGGCACATAAGGTCACATTTGATAAAATCTGCACTCCATACGGCAAATTAAAAAAAGAACACATTGTTATATACGTTTGATATTATCAGTCTGAACCGTTTATTGGGAGTCGTAAAACAATAATAATAGAAATCCAGAAAACCTGGAAAAAACTAAACAGATTTTCTTTCATCGTTTTGAGAAACATGCTAATTTTTATTATGATAGTCTAATCTCGTGAATATTTTCAGTGCATTTAATACCATCCTCACGTGATCCTTACCTTTTGCAAGCACATATCAGCTATGATGGAGAGAGGTATAGTAAGGCTTAGTGCAAGTGTGCCTATTAAAGAGGAGGTTAGGAAGCAGCCCCTAAAGACAAAAAGAAAGATACAACTATTAGTAAATATTTACTGTACAAAACAAATATGACAATGACTATTTTGCTGCCTCTGTCAAAATCAAAGCAGAAACTGAGGTTTGGCGTCTGCGTCCGCTAAAATGCAAAGCAAGAGCAAACCTATTTTTTACTTAGGAGAGAGATACAAACAATACGGCAAAAATAATAATAATAACATGTTCTTGTATAGCGCTGCTAGTTGTACGTAGCACTTTACAGAGACATTTTGCAGGCACAAGTCCCTGCTCCGTGGAGCTTACAATCTGTTTATTTTGTGCCTGAGGCACAGGGAAATAAAGTGACTTGCCCAAGGTCACAAGGAGCCGACACTGGGACACTCAGCCCTAAGCGAACAAGACCTGGTACACCTTAAAAACATGCTTTCTCTCTTAGAAGACCATTATAAAGAACAAGGAGAGTGATCATTTCCAAACTTAAAATGACAGCATCATTTCACACACAGCCCCATGGGTTAGAAGTGCCAATATTTAAAAATTGGTATTCCAAACCAAATATGGTAAGCAGACGAGCTAGGAATCAGAAGGATATACAAGTAGATTGACCTTTATAGTTGGCTCAAAATGGCTCCTGGATAAACAAGCAAACCAAAGGCTCATAAAAAATGCCAGACTTCTAAGGCAGGTCAATACGATACCCAGAAAAGGCTTTAACAACTGGAATGGCACACAAAAGGTATGAGATACACCACTTTTTGAATTGCAAGAGCTTTGGTGTAATTTATATGGGACTCTGTAAATGTGGAACAAAATATGTGGAGAAAATACACAAACTCTCCATACTATAAGTCAAACATAGAAAAAGAAACCCTACTGTAGACATTGCACTCAAATTTCCTTTAATAAATGAACGCACATAGCCAATTCATATACATATAATTCCTATTACAAAAATATATCAAAATTGTTTACAAATAAATCGTACAAAACAATTAAAATCAATAGTGGTCAAAAAGTCATTATCAAGTTCTGAAGAGAAATTACATGGACACCAAGTATATCATATTCCCCAAAAGTCGTGTTAGAAGTAGGTTTGCAAAACTGAAAGTGGGCCCCTCTCTTTTTCATAATTATCAGAGAACATACTTATTTAACTACTCTTATAATATAAAATGCATTGATGTATCAATACTTAATCAGATTCTCTTATGTACTCATCTGTCCCCATGTGCTACTTGATGTAGGAAAAGTCTATGCCTGCTTGATATTTCTTCTTGCGGGGACCGGACCAGTGCCACATAGCTACCAACAACACGTTGGTTTCACAGCATGTGTGCTTTTTCTGGATTAAGGTAGAAGATGAACAGGGGGTTTATATACGCCTCATGAAGGCCCAAATGGTCCACCCGAAAAATACACAAATACAACAATCAATAAACATTACAAAAATCTGTATATGTAAACTCTTCATTTAACCCCTTCAGTATTTAGGTTCCAAAACAAATCCACCTAGTGTCACATCTAAGTAGCATTTTGTCAAGGTCACCCCTCCTAATCACAGTAGTCATGTGATCTATTTCAGTAATTTTGTAGGAGAGCCTCTTTAGCTTTGAAGTAATGTAATCTGAGGATCACATCTCTGGGCATATCGCCCGATGGGGGCCTGGGGCACAGGGCCCTGTGGCACCTGTCCATTGGGAGTTGTTCTCCAGGTAGGTCCGGCAAGAGTACTCTGAACCACCTCGTCAGAAATTCTTCCGGGTTCGACACCGATTTCGCGATATTGCGAATTCTCAAGTTGTTTTCATCTGGCACGGTTGTCTGCATCCTCCTGTCTCCTGCTGATTTCGTCTATGCGATTTTGCATAAATTGGACTTTAGCTTCGGTGGATTGCAAGGACTTTGCTGTGTCGTCCATTTTTTCTTCTAGGATATGTTTGCAGGATCCTAGGGCTGTTATGTCTTGCTTGATCCCTTTTAGGGCCGTTTGGATTCCCGTTTAAACCATAGTCTGGAGTCTAAGGAAAAGTTCCTCAGTGTCTTGTTTTGTGGAATTTCTTTCCATGATCTCCAGATCTGGTTCAGATTTCGAGTATTCTCTCTCGTGTTGGGCCCTCGTCATCTTGGGATTCTGCTTGAGTGTCTTTTTTAGAATAATATTGCTGGACCCCTTTCTGCGAGGAATTTTTCTGTTTGGAAGACAATTGTAGCTTCTGGGAGGACATCGATGGTCTGGAACAGGTATTTGGGAACATTAACGCGTCCCTGGTTTGATATTAGATCCGCTGCTTCATTCCCCCTCCCCCATGGGCTGACTCTCGCCCATCCATCACGGTCTGGGTCACACATGCACCTCCATTTCTCAGCTTTGAAAAGCCAGGGGGGAGAAAGAGTGGGGAGGGCTGATGTGTTTGCCCATAGGTTTCCGTCTTGTCAGCTCCAGGGCTTGTTTGTGTGTGTTTTGTGCAGGCCCTTTCTATTGTTTATTTATTTATTCAGACAGTTCTTTTGCCAGTTCTCCTCCTCTTCCTCTCTTCACAAGCTGACGGTGGCCATCTTGTATTTTCGAGGGGAAGGAGGGCAGAGCAGTACCAAAGCGTGAAACACGTGGATCCTCCTTCGCCCTCAGCCGCAGCCGACCTAGTCAGGGAAGGGACCCACACGGTTTTGTCGAGTGCCCGGGGGAAGGGGGGTCCACTTACCCGGCTCGGTGCAGCTCCAGGGGGACTCAGTGTCCAAGATGGCCACCTCCCGCTCTCCCCTGGCAGCACAGCCCCCGTGATACTTATATACTTTTTATAAGTTCCAAATAAACTCCTACATGTCATTGATGGATAATCCATTATAAAGCTTGCTCCATTTTCTCAACACCTATTCTCTCCTTGACCCTCTACAATCTGGCTTCCGCAGTGCTCACTCCACGGAAACAGCACTCACTAAAATAACTGACGACTTCCATGCTGCCAAAGACAGAGGTCATTACACTCTGCTCATATTACTCGACCTCTCTGCAGCATTTGACACAGTTGACCACCTTCTTCTCCTCCACATTCTCCATACTCTTGGTATTCGGAACAAAGCTCTATCCTGGATCTCTTCTTACCTCTCTCATCGTACTTTCAGTGTCTCTTCTGCTAACACCTCCTCCTCTATTGATCTCTCTGTGGGGGTACCCCAGGGCTCTGTCCTGGGACCTTTTCTCTTTTCTCTGTACACACTCTCTCTAGGTGACTTAATAACATCTTTTGGGTTTAATTATCACCTCTATGCTGACGACACACAAATATACTTTTCAACACCCGACCGTACACCTGCTGTACAAACCAAAGTTTCTGAATGTCTCTCTGCTATATCATCCTGGATGGCCCTCCGCCGCCTTAAACTCAACATGGCTAAAACAGAGCTCCTCATACTTCCTCCCAAACCTGGCCCTACTACCTCCTTCCACATTACTGTTGGAACTACAATCATTCACCCAGAAGCCCAAGCACGCTGCCTAGGGGTCACACTCGACTCCTCTAGCACATTCGCCCCTCACATTCAAAACATTTCTAAAACTTGTCGCTTTTTCCTCCGCAATATAACAAAGATACGCCCTTTCCTCTGTTGCTCGACTGCTAAAACTCTGACTCAGGCCCTCATTCTCTCCCGTCTTGATTACTGTAACCTCCTGCTGTCCGGCCTTCCTGCCTCTCATCTGTCTCCCCTACAATCTATCCTAAATGCTGCTGCCAGAATCACTCTACTCTTTCCTAGATCTGTCTCAGCATCTCCCCTCATGAAATCCCTCTCCTGGCTTCCGATCAAATCCCGCATCTTACACTCCATTCTTCTCCTCACTTTTAAAGCTTTACACTCTTCTGCCCCTCCTTACATCTCTGCCCTAATTTCTCATTATGCACCATCCAGACTCTTCCGTTCTTCTCAAGGATGTCTTCTTTCTACCCCCTTTGTATCTAAAGCCCTCTCCCGCCTTAAACCTTTTTCACTGACTGCCCCACACCTCTGGAATGCCATTCCCCTCAGTACCCGACTAGCACCCTCTCTATCCACCTTTAAGACCCACCTTAAGACACCCTTGCTTAAAGAAGCATATGAATAGCACTGTGGATATTCTGAACACATGATACATAAAGCTTGGCCCCCTGCAGATGCACTTACCAGAACTCCCTCCTACTGTCTCTGTACGTTCTACCTACCTACCAATTAGACTGTAAGGTCCTCGGGGCAGGGACCCTTCTTCCTTAATGTTACTTTTATGTGTAAAGCACTTATTTCCATGATCTGTTATTTATATTATCTGTTATTTATTTGATTACCACATGTATTACTACTGTGAAGCGCTATGTACATTAATGGCGCTATATAAATAAAGACTTACAATACAATATAATACAAAGGGTTCTACATTTTGGTCACTTTTTTAAAATAAATCAATGTTCAACAATTAGTTTCAACTGATGTCACTGCATTGTAGGTAAATTAAAAAATAGCAACAAGTACCCACAGGTTGAATGTGGGGACTAAATATGGACTAAATATGAGATAGATCTATAATTAATGTATAAAGTATGATAATAATACTAGGTTATTCTTGTATAGCGCGGCTAGTTTTATGTAGCGCTTTACAAATACAATTTTTGCAGTCCCTGCCCCGTAGATCTTACAATCCATGTTTTTCTTGCCTGAGGCACAGGGAGATAAAGTGACTTGCCCAAGGTCACAAGGAGCCGACAACAGGAATTGAGCCAGGTTGCCCTGCTCCAAACTCAGTGCCAGTCAGTGTCTTTACTCACTGAGCCGCGCGCCTTCTCCCAAAATGTTTAGTATATGAAAAATATTTCATTATTTTTTGAACATCAGTGTTGGTTTCTTACTTTCTATTGACTATTTAGCTCATTTTGATTACTCACTGCATTGTAGGAGCCAACAGTATAAAGCATAGTGTTTTCCTTTATTTTGCTATGCATCAACAACAAGTGAGCTTGGTTGATGGATTGGACTATAACCTCGAGCCAAAACCTTGAATAACTTATTCGTTGAGCAATTCGATTTTTCACTCACAAATTGACCTATGGGAACTCCTCTGATTTGGTGAGAAGAATTGTAGTGTCTTATAGCATGTACTAGACTGTTGGCTGAAGTATCAATGCGATATACGGTTGTAGATAATCTACCATCCTCATGTCGTCCAATCTGCAACACCAATCTCCGTCAGTCTTAAACTCTGTTACAAAAAGACCATGGGGAATAAATAGTGTCCCCCTGCTGACAAGTTTATTGTGGATCAGATTCATTGACAATATCTTGTTACTATGGGATAGGGAGGCATCCTAACTTGAGGACTTTGTTTTAAAATTGAACAATAGATTTGCAGATCTGCACGAGATGAGGATGGTAGAATATCTACATAATTACGTAGTAAATGAGGTTGAAAAGAGACATGTCCAAACTCAACCTATGCTAAATTTAGATGACAGATACTTATCCTATATTTGAATTGACAGAATTGTGATCCAGAGAAAGGCAAACAAAAATCCTGTGACATGTATGTATGCCTTTATTTATATAGCACCATTAATATACAGTTAGGTCCGGAAATAATTGAACACTGACACAATTTTTCTAATTTTGGCTCTGTACACCACCACAATGGATTTGAAATGAAACAGATGGAATAGAAGTGCAGACTTTTAGCTTTAATTCAAGGGGTTGAACAAAAATATCGTATGAAACGTTTAGGAATTGCAACCATTTTCATACACAGTCCCCTTATTTCAGGGGCTCAAATGTAATTGGACAAATTAACACAATCATAAATAAAATGTTCATTTTTAATACTTTGTCGAGAATCCTTTGCAGGCAATGACTGTTGAAGTCTGGAACGCATGGACATCACCAAATGCTGGGTTTCCTCCTTTGTGATGCTTTGCCAGGCCTTTACTGCAGCTGTCTTCAGTTGTTGTTTGTTTGTGGGTCTTTCTGCCTTAAGTTTTGTCTTCAGCAAGTGAAATGCATTCTCGATCGGGTTGAGATCAGGTGATTGAGTCGGCCATTGCAGAATATTTCACTTCTTTGCCTTAAAAAACTCCTGGGTTGCTTTCGCAGTATGTTTTGGGTCATTGTCCATCTGTAAAGTGAAGCGCCGTCCAATCAAATTCACTGAATTTGGCTGAATCTGAGCAGACAATATATCCCTATACACTTCAGAATTCATCCGGCTGCTTCTGTCACATCATCAATAAACACTAGTGACCCAGTGCCATTGTAAGCCATGCATGCCCATGCCATCACACTGCCTCCACCGTGTTTTACAGATGATGTGGTATGCTTCGGATCATGAGCCGTTCCAAGCCTTCTCCATACTTTTTTCTTCCCATCATTCTGGTACAGGTTGATCTTAGTTTCATCTGTCCAAAGAATGCTGTTTCAGAACTGGGTTGGCTTTTTTAGATATTGTTTGACAAAGTCTAATCTGGCCTTTCTATTCTTGAGGCTTATGAATGGTTTGCACCCTGTGGTGAACCCTCTGTACAGGCATACCCCGGTTTAAGGACACTCACTTTAAGTACACTCGCGAGTAAGTACATATCGCCCAATAGGCAAACGGCAGCTCACGCATGCGCCTGTCAGCATGTCCTGAACAGCAATACCGGCTCCCTACTTGTACCGAAGCTGTGCGCAAGCGGGGAAACAATAGAGCTATTACACATGCGTTATTTACATCAGTTATGCATGTATATGACGATTGCAGTACAGTACATGCATCGTAAAGTGGGAAAAAGGTAGTGCTTCACTTTAAGTACATTTTCGCTTTACATACATGCTCCGGTCCCATTGCGTACGTTAATGCGGGGTATGCCTGTATTTGCTCTCGTGAAGTCTTCTCTTTATGGTAGACTTGGATAATGATATGCCTACCTCCTGGAGAGTGTTCTTCACTTGGCTGGATGTTGTGAAGGGGTTTTCTTTACCATGGAAAGGATCCTATGATCATCCACCACTGTTGTCTTCCGTGGACGTCCAGGCCTTTTTGTGTTGCAGAGCTCACCAGTGCGTTCTTGTTTTCTCAGAATGTACCTGTCACACTTGCCTCTGATCCGCGCGGAGACCGACTCAGGGAAGCACCACGGGGCAGAGTCATGCGCCCACGCACTGCCAGGGCAGTGCAGGCGCAGCGGCGTGATGGCGGAGCTCTGCGAGACGCAGCGCGCACGCGCACGGGTTGCTCGGCAACCAGGAAGCAGGAGAACGTGAGGGAGCTGCTGGAGCCTCCCACAGGCGGAGACTTGCTGAGTGAAACGCATGACGTCATCACGTCGCGACGCGCATCGCGCACGCGCGCGGGTTGCCCGGCAACCAGACCTAGCATCAGGAAAGCCTAATTGCAAGCTGTTTTTGATCAGTGTCTCTCTGACACCATTGGTGGACCAGTACACACCCCTGCAAGGTAATTGGATCCTTCCCACATATATACCTGCTTCTGCCTGTCCTTCATTGCTGAGCATAAACTCCTGTTTATGCATTGTGCTCACCGCTGCTGTCTAGTTTTGTCTTGAACTTTGTCTGACCTGTTTGACCCTGCCTGTTACTTGGATTTCTACACTCTCCAGCACTTTGACCCCGGCTTCGTTACTCGACTACTCTACCTTCTATTACCCAGGACCTTGGCTACGAAACTCTACCTACCCGGACTCTCCAACCCTGGAACACGGCAAGTACCCTGACTACCCTGACCTCTCCAACCCTACGACGCGGTACGACTAGGACTACGCATTCCGGACAGGACTGCGTGGTTGTGGGTCGGTGCCTATACATACCCCACCTCAGCCCCGCGGTCTTCCGTCCTGTTTGTGGTGAGCGCAGCGTGACAGTACCAAACTGTTGATTTGGCCGCTCCTAATGTTCCTGCTATCTCTCTGATGGATTTTCTTATTTTTTGCAGCCTAAGGATGCCCTGTTTCACTTGCATTGAGAGCTCCTTTGACCGCATGTTGTGGGTTCACAGCAACAGCTTCCAAATGCGAATGCCACACCTGGAATCAACTCCAGATTTTTACCTGCTTAATTGATGATGAAATAACGAAGGAATAGCCCACACCTGTCCATGAAACAGCTTTTGAGTCAATTGTCCAATTACTTTTGGTCCCTTGAAAAAGAGGGAGCTACATATTAAAGAGATTTAATTCCTAAACCCTTCCTCAATTTAGATGTGAATACCCTCAAATTAAAGCTGATAGACTGCACTTGAAGCCCATATTCATTATTTAACTGTAACTTGAATTTATTTTGGCACGCAGCCGAAATAAGAAAACGTGCATCAGTGTCCAATTATTTCCGGACCTAACTGTAGATAGCGCTTCCCAGCAGTAGTACACGTGACAATCATATAAATAACAAATAATACAAATAACACATAGTGGGAAGAAGTGCTTCAGACAAAAAAGTAACATTTAGGAAAAGGAGTCCCTGCTCCGAAGAGCTTACAATCTAATTGGTAGGTCGAACGTACAGACAGTAGGAGGGAGTTCTGTAAGTGCGTCTGCAAGGGGCCAAGGTTTATCTATGAGGTGTAAAGTATCAGCCACGGAGCTACTCATATGCTTCGTTAAGCAGGTGTGTTTTAAGGTGGATCTAAAAGGTGGATAGAGAGGGTGCTAGTCGGATATTGAAGGGAAGGGCATTTCAGAGGCATGGGGCAGTCAGTGAGAAAGGTCTAAGGCGGGAGAGGGCTTTAGATACAAAAAGGGTAGAGAGAAGACATCCTTGAGCAAAACGCAAAAGTCGGGATGGTGCATAGCGAGAAATTAGGGCTGAGATGTAAGTAGGAGCAGAAGAGTATAAAGCTTTAAAAGTGAGGTGGAGAATTGAGTGTGTGATACGGGATTTGATAGGAAGACAGGAGAGGGATTTCATGAGGGGAGACGCTGAGACAGATTTAGGAAAGCGTAGAGTGATTCTGGCAACAGCGTTTAGGATAGATTGTAGGGGAGACAGGTGAGAGGCAGGAAGGCCAGACAGCAGGAGGTTACAGTAGTCAAGACAGGAGAGAATGAGGGCCTGAGTCAGAGTTTTAGCAGTCGAGCAACAGAGGAAAGGGTGAATCTTTGTAATATGGCGGAGGAAAAATCGTTTTAGTTTTAGTTAAAGTTAAATTTTAGTTAACTTTTGAATGTGAGAGGAGAACGTGAGAGAGGAGTCGAGTGTGATCCAATGTTGTGTCATAAGGGGGAAATTAAATTCCTACCTAATACCAAATACTGGCAATCAGATTACTCCCTGGAGTAATCATCTTCCCATGTTTACTTATTTGGTATATCCCTGTATACCTTTAATTTCTAAAAAGATGTCCAACTTTTTTTTGAAGATATCTATTGTATCTGCCATCACAGTCTCCATGGGTAATTAATTCCACATTTTAACTGCCCTTACTGTAAAGAACTCTTTCCTTTGTTGCTGGTGAAATCTCCTTTCCTCCAACCTTAAGGGATGGCCCCGAGTCCTTAGTACTGCCCTTGGGATGAATAGTTATTTTGAAAGCTCCCTGTTTTTACCCTATATATATTTATATATACAGTAGTAATTATATCCCATCTTAGATTAATCTTTTCTAATGTTAACAAATCAAAAGTAGCTAGCTTCTCATAAGTCAGAGAGGCATAATTATAGAGGGGCATAATTATGTTTACTTCCTTTCTACCCATTGCCCGTTTAATGCAAGATAAGATCGTGTTTGCCTTTGCAGCTACTGCATGACTTTAGGTCCTATTACTAAGCCTGCTGTCTACTCCTAAATCCATCTCCATCCAGGATTCTCCTAATCCTCCTAAATCACCTGTTTATTCTTGTTTCCCAAATGCATACATAACCTCACATGTATCTGTATTAAACCTAATTTGCCATTTACCTGCCCAACCTACCGCAAAGATACTGCAAGTCTATTACATGCTGCAAGCCAGCACTATTCTCACCAAATGAGAAGTCCTCATAGGTCAATTTGTGAGAGCAAAACAGAATTGCTCAACGAATGAGCTCAGAGCTGGGGTGGCCAACTCCAGTCCTCAAGTTCCACCAATAGGACAGGTTTTCATGATATCACTGCTTCAGCACAGGTGGCTCAGTCATAATGACTGAGCCAGATTGAGCCACCTATGCTACAGCAGGAATATCCTGAAAACCTCACCTGTTGATGACCTTTGAGGACTGGAGATGGCTACCGCAATCCTCGAGTTTGAAGCACAAAAGAAAAGATTTTTGGCTCGAAGTTATAGACCAAGATCTATCAACCAAGATAACTATTGTGCTAAAGCAACCAGAAGGGAATATATGTAGCCCAATAGTAATAAAAAGGAGAACATTAAAACAGTGCACTTTATAGGCACCTACAATGCACAGTGAAATCAGCTGAAACACATTTTTGAGCGACACTGGTTTATTTTGAAAAGACTTTGTAGGGAAGCACCCATCAATGACATGTAGGAGGTCAGCACCCTCTGTGATATCCTAGTCCAGAGTCACTATTATAATCCAAATACATTTGTACCCAAAAATACAGTAACAGACTCCTCCAAATGTAGGCACTGCAAATCCTGTAAATTCATGGACAGGACTACCAAGTTTAATGACATTTCAAAAACGAAGATGTATAAAATACGGCACTACACTAATTGCAGGACTAGTGGGGTCATTTACATTTAATTCTGCCAATGTTGAATATAGAATCATGGCTTTGGAACATAGAGATATATTACAAAATGTGAATAGCCCTGTGGCTACATGTAAATATAATAATGGACAAACAAAGCATTGAAATTAATGGAATAGATCCCATGACTACATTTTTCATTCTGTTTAATTTTATATTTTATATGAAAAGAATGGCTCCTCTTGCGATTCATCAGAAAGGTCTGAATGTTTCCAGATACTGTTGTTTGGGTCTTTTCACTGGTAACTTGAATGCTTAATTACTAGTTGATACAAATGTTGCCATCATAGATGAATTGAACAACGAGAAAATCTCGACCATTTGTGAAGGAGCTTTTTTAGGGTCCCTTTCCATTATCTACCTCAGGCCTGCACAACTCCATTCCTCGAGGGCCGCAAACAGGCCAGGTTTTCAGGATATCCCTACTTCAGCACAGCTGGCTCAATTAGTGGCTCAGTCATACTGAGCCACTAATTGAGCCACTTTGTTGAAGTAAGGATATTCTGAAAACCTGTCCTGTTTGCGGCCCTCGAAGACTGGAGTTGTGTAGGCCTTATCTAACTGATGTTCCAGATGGTAACTGGTCATTGCAACTAAGGCTTTTCCCAAGAAGGAGGAGGAAAAATCAAGTGTAGACATAGGAATATCAGCAAGGGTTCAACAGAAGACAAGAAACACAAGCAAGACAAGGGACAGAACTGCACAGTCTCCCCTAATGAGCCAAGAACAAACCTGAATCGAAGTTCTTATAGGGCTTCCTTTCCCCTGGATGCAGCCTCGGGCAATCATATTCAGGCAGGGAGAAATGTGAGAGGACAACCCCTTGTCACACTGTACGCCCAATAGCGTGAAGAATAGGTCTTGCGCCTACTGCACCCTCCTCCCCATCAGTGTGGAGGCACGCTTATGCATATTTGGACTCCCGGGAAATAAATCTCACTTCCGCTTCCTCCAGATGCATAATGTTACCTGGTGCGAGACCGGTTTCTTCTTCAGTTGGGAAGGGTGGAACCAGCCTTCTTTTCTCAATGGTGATACCGGTATGAGCAGAGGGGAAGGGGGAACAAAGACCACCGTTTCTGCCATAGTTTCCTGCCCAGCTGTGGAGCTGATATGGCCCCATATTAGATGGGGGGGAGGGGATGAAACTTCCACTACTGGGCCCAAGGATAGTAGCAGAAACCATCCCCTTCTATCCCATTCACTCCCACAGCGGCAGAATGCGGCCAAGTGGGGCGTCTTGGTGCCTGAGCACAGACAGGGTGGGAACAAGCCAACCATGGTTGAGTCAGCTACCTCAGGACACTTTGGGCAGCCAACAGGCGGCGACAGGAGAGACAGGAAGATGCAACACCTAGGTGTCCTTCTCCTTCCAGTAGGACACAAACAATTGCGGAAATGTAGAGCGCAAGTCACCTTTATGCATAACTATTCAATCAGCTGACCTGTGCACAACCTCCAGCTGGAAGTGGCCTATTACTCCATGCTCATGCACTGGAGACGCAAGAGAAGAGAGGATTGTGAAAAGTGGTGTTGTATGTATGTATATCTTTATTTATTTAGCGGCATTAATGTACATAGCGCTTCACAGCATTAATACACGTGACAATCATAAATAACAAATAATACAAACACATAATGGGAAGACGTGCTTCAGACATAAAAGTGACACTTAGGAAAAGTGTCCCTGCCCCAAAGAGCTCACAATCTAATTGGCAAGTGAAAGAGCGTACAGAGACAGTAGGAAGGTTTTCTGGTAAGTGTGTCTGCAAGGGGTCAATGTCGATGAATGAAGTGTAAAGTATCAGCCACAGAGCTACTCATATGCATCAATAAGGAGGTGTGTTTTAAGATTGGGTCTTAAAGGTGGATAGAGAGAGGGTGCTAGTCGGGTATTCAGAGGAAGGGCATTCCAGAAGTGTGGGGCAGTAAGTGAGAAAGGTTTAAGGCGGGAGAGGGCTTTAGACACAAAAGGTGGCAGAACACGCAAGAGTCATGATGGTGCATAGCGAGAAATTAGGGCTGAGATGAAAGGAGGAGCAAGAGAGTGTAAAGCTTTAAAAGTGAGGAGAATAGTGTGTGAGATCCGGGATTTGATAAGAAGCCAGGAGAGGGATGAAATAATAAGTCACACACCTGTTATGGGTGTCCAGGGATTCGTACTTTTAAAAATATGATTTTTTATATTCATTATTGCAAGTTCTGAATAAAAAATAGGGAAAAATATCCCTGTGCAGGTAAACTCACATCAGATAAATCCAAGTTTAAAATGCAGATATCTGAGCAATGCAGGACAATCTGTAACTGCAGAAAACCGTGAATGTCTGATGCCACCTGGTGTTTAAAGCCAGTAAAGTTATCAGCCAATTAAATGTAAAACACGGGCACAACTGAAATTCTGCCTTCTCCGTGCATGGAACATCTGCATCACATTAAATGCATCTGAAAAACACAAAGCTGGTAACAGGAGGAGCAGAAACAAGGAATACGTACACCTTGTTTCCCAGCTTCTTATTTTCCAGAGACAGAACATTTTATTTACGGATTCTCCTACAACAAGATGTTTGGCAGCACTGCGTGTGTATATATATATATATATATATATCTATAAAAACACACACACACACTGTATATGTGTGTAGGTATGTGTATTTGTATATGTATGTATGCATGTGTATGTATGTATGCATGTATATGTGTATGTATGTGTGCATGTGTATGTATGCATGTATATGTGTATGTATGCATGTGTATGTATGCATGTGTATGTATGCATGTGTATGTATGTATGCATGTCTGTATGTGTACACACACACACACACACACACACACACACACACACACACACACACACACACACACACACACACACACACACTGAGCGCCTAAATATATTATTTGATCTGCTTCAAAATGTGCAAAATTTTATTTGTGAACAGAAAACATCAGATTGAAATTATTTTTACAAACAGAAAATTAAACCCAGTGTGTCTGGGACACACCTCAGAGAAGCAATCTAACACTGTACCGGTCTGCTTCACTAGAAATCAATACATCTCATCAAATAAACCCAATTCCCATCTCATGCAGGGAGTGTGTAACCGGCAGAGAGATGCCCGTCACCAGCTCAGGGTGGAAACCCTTACTCCATGCAGGGAGTGTGTAACCGGCAGAGAGATGCCCGTCACCAGCTCAGGGTGGAAACCCTTACTCCATGCAGGCAGTGTGTAACCGGCAGAGAGATGCCCGTCACCAGCTCACCCTTACTCCATGCAGGGAGTGTGTAACCGGCAGAGAGATGCCCGTCACCAGCTCACCCTTACTCCATGCAGGGAGTGTGTAACCGGCAGAGAGATGCCCGTCACCAGCTCAGGGTGGACACCCTTACTCCATGCAGGGAGTGTGTAACCGGCAGAGAGATGCCCGTCACCAGCTCACCCTTACTCCATGCAGGGAGTGTGTAACTGGCAGAGAGATGCCCGTCACCAGCTCACCCTTACTCCATGCAGGGAGTGTGTAACCGGCAGAGAGATGCCCGTCACCAGCTCACCCTTACTCCATGCAGGGAGTATGTAACCGGCAGAGAGATGCCCGTCACCAGCTCACCCTTACTCCATGCAGGGAGTATGTAACCGGCAGAGAGATGCCCGTCACCAGCTCAGGGTGGACACCCTTACTCCATGCAGGGAGTGTGTAACCGGCAGAGAGATGCCCGTCACCAGCTCACCCTTACTCCATGCAGGGAGTGTGTAACCGGCAGAGAGATGCCCGTCACTAGCTCAGGGTGGACACCCTTACTCCATGCAGGGAGTGTGTAACCGGCAGAGAGATGCCCGTCACCAGCTCAGGGTGGACACCCTTACTCCATGCAGGGAGTGTGTAACCGGCAGAGAGATGCCCGTCACCAGCTCAGGGTGGACACCCTTACTCCATGCAGGGAGTGTGTAACCGGCAGAGAGATGCCCGTCACCAGCTCAGGGTGGACACCCTTACTCCATGCAGGGAGTGTGTAACCGGCAGAGAGATGCCCGTCACCAGCTCACCCTTACTCCATGCAGGGAGTGTGTAACCGGCAGAGAGATGCCCGTCACCAGCTCACCCTTACTCCATGCAGGGACTGTGTAACCGGCAGAGAGATGCCCGTCACTAGCTCAGGGTGGACACCCTTACTCCATGCAGGGAGTGTGTAACCGGCAGAGAGATGCCCGTCACCAGCTCAGGGTGGACACCCTTACTCCATGCAGGGAGTGTGTAACCGGCAGAGAGATGCCCGTCACCAGCTCACCCTTACTCCATGCAGGGAGTGTGTAACCGGCAGAGAGATGCCCGTCACCAGCTCACCCTTACTCCATGCAGGGACTGTGTAACCGGCAGAGAGATGCCCGTCACTAGCTCAGGGTGGACACCCTTACTCCATGCAGGGAGTGTGTAACCGGCAGAGAGATGCCCGTCACTAGCTCAGGGTGGACACCCTTACTCCATGCAGGGAGTGTGTAACCAGCAGAGAGATGCCCGTCACCAGCTCAGGGTGGACACCCTTACTCCATGCAGGGAGTGTGTAACCGGCAGAGAGATGCCCGTCACCAGCTCACCCTTACTCCATGCAGGGAGTGTGTAACCGGCAGAGAGATGCCCATCACCAGCTCAGGGTGGACACCCTTACTCCATGCAGGCAGTGTGTAACCGGCAGAGAGATGCCCGTCACCACCTCAGGGTGGACACCCTTACTCCATGCAGGGAGTGTGTAACCGGCAGAGAGATGCCCGTCACCAGCTCAGGGTGGACACCCTTACTCCATGCAGGGAGTGTGTAACCGGCAGAGAGATGCCCGTCACCAGCTCAGGGTGGACACCCTTACTCCATGCAGGGAGTGTGTAACCGGCAGAGAGATGCCCGTCACCAGCTCAGGGTGGACACCCTTACTCCATGCAGGGAGTGTGTAACCGGCAGAGAGATGCCCGTCACCAGCTCACCCTTACTCCATGCAGGGAGTGTGTAACCGGCAGAGAGATGCCCATCACCAGCTCAGGGTGGACACCCTTACTCCATGCAGGCAGTGTGTAACCGGCAGAGAGATGCCCGTCACCAGCTCAGGGTGGACACCCTTACTCCATGCAGGGAGTGTGTAACCGGCAGAGAGATGCCCGTCACCAGCTCAGGGTGGACACCCTTACTCCATGCAGGGAGTGTGTAACCGGCAGAGAGATGCCCGTCACCAGCTCAGGGTGGACACCCTTACTCCATGCAGGGAGTGTGTAACCGGCAGAGAGATGCCCGTCACCAGCTCACCCTTACTCCATGCAGGGAGTGTGTAACCGGCAGAGAGATGCCCGTCACTAGCTCAGGGTGGACACCCTTACTCCATGCAGGGAGTGTGTAACCGGCAGAGAGATGCCCGTCACCAGCTCAGGGTGGACACCCTTACTCCATGCAGGGAGTGTGTAACCGGCAGAGAGATGCCCGTCACCAGCTCAGGGTGGACACCCTTACTCCATGCAGGGAGTGTGTAACCGGCAGAGAGATGCCCGTCACCAGCTCAGGGTGGACACCCTTACTCCATGCAGGGAGTGTGTAACCGGCAGAGAGATGCCCGTCACCAGCTCACCCTTACTCCATGCAGGGAGTGTGTAACCGGCAGAGAGATGCCCGTCACTAGCTCAGGGTGGACACCCTTACTCCATGCAGGGAGTGTGTAACCGGCAGAGAGATGCCCGTCACCAGCTCAGGGTGGACACCCTTACTCCATGCAGGCAGTGTGTAACCGGCAGAGAGATGCCCGTCACCAGCTCAGGGTGGACACCCTTACTCCATGCAGGGAGTGTGTAACCGGCAGAGAGATGCCCGTCACTAGCTCAGGGTGGACACCCTTACTCCATGCAGGGAGTGTGTAACCGGCAGAGAGATGCCCGTCACCAGCTCACCCTTACTCCATGCAGGGAGTGTGTAACCGGCAGAGAGATGCCCGTCACTAGCTCAGGGTGGACACCCTTACTCCATGCAGGGAGTGTGTAACCGGCAGAGAGATGCCCGTCACCAGCTCACCCTTACTCCATGCAGGGAGTATGTAACCGGCAGAGAGATGCCCGTCACCAGCTCAGGGTGGACACCCTTACTCCATGCAGGGAGTGTGTAACCGGCAGAGAGATGCCCGTCACTAGCTCAGGGTGGACACCCTTACTCAATCTGTTATCCTACTCTGAATGCCCGGCTGTGACTCACTGAAGGCTGAAGGAGCCTGGTGAGGATTAGATTTAGCCATCAGATCAGCAGGTCTCATGATGGAGTTACCTCTGAGCATCAAAGTCCAGAATGTACCAGGTACTCACCATAACCACAGGAATTCAGACAACACTGTTCCTACGAGCCCATTGATGACAATGTACATCCAGACCAACTTACTGGGGAACTCAAAGGCTTCAAAACCAGTGTAGTGCAGAAGGAAAAAACCGGGCCACAGCAGTAGGAGATTAAACAGCCCTACGAACCCTGTAATACAAGAAAGCATAGTTTATGGCATGCAGACAGACAGATGGGGCAAAAACGTGATTTAACTTTACTGAAGTGCAGCAGGCCATCTACATTTAACAATCCGGTAACAAACCATTCAGAAAGAGTAGATATTGGAGGTAGAGGAAGCACACAGGAGCCTTATGTTGAGTTCAAACAAACATATTGTATTCATTCATCAGAGCAGGCATACGTATAGTAACGTTTCTAGATAACCCTGTCCTTTCTTCAGACCATACACCTTACAAATGAGTGCTACAAACCAACTATAAATACCCCTGGGGGTTGTAAAACTACCTTACCCCAACACCTGTGATTCAGAGCTGAGCAGCCACTGCAGCCTGATTACTTCCTGATTCATCATATGACGTTGCTGACAGAAACGTTACTACTGTATACGTATGCCTGCTCTGATACATTAAGACAATAGAAGTTTGTTTGAACTCAACATAAGGCTCCTCTGTGTGCTTCCTCTACCTCCAATATCTACTCATACTTACGTGAATCCAGCTTTGAGATGCCGGGGTCAACAGAGGGTGAGCATCAAGGAGAAAAGCATTATTAAATATTTTTATAAGCAATAGTTTGCCACTCTCACATACGCCCTTTCAAACCATTCAGAAAGCATGGTAAATAACACTGTCTTTTTGCTTTACGGGCACATGCTAAAGCCAGCACAGTACCACTGCTATTAAGAGACCCACAATGATTGACGCACGTTACACATCAAATGACATTATATACAGTATGATATTCTTACAGTTCATTCCATTTCTTCTAGTCCCTCCATGGCAGTACAAATTAGGATTAAGTCTCACCCAGCTAGGGGTAGAACAAAAACATAATAAATTTAGGTTCCATCGGCCCTATTCTCTGCTCTCCTTCTTATATTAATTATCCGTCTAGCCGAATAATAAAAAAAAACAGCACAACAGATAAAGCATATGTCACTTATGGCACACCTGTGAGCATGTGACCTGCATATAGGACAAGGGTTAATACTTAGCTCGCAAGCGCTCCCACTTTGCACCTCAGCAAAGGTCCCTCAAATTGACAATATCTCTCCTAAATCCGTCCCCATATACCACCTGTCACGAACAGCACACAAGTGGGCACGTGACTTAGACATGCAATCAGGGTTAATGCACACGGCTACTCTAGCCAACTGTAAGGTACCGCCAGTGAGCGAATATTAACCCTTTACTCAATTGCAATCATATCTATACACTTCCACCAACTGTGAAATAAAAAAAATAAAAATAAAATAGATGTCAAATTAATAAATCTGTCTGGGTCTCAGGTCCCTATTTATGATACAAAAATTATGCACTTAACGTACAAAAATCTGTTGTAGCAAAATATGTCCGAAAATGTAAATACTCTCTCCAGAGTATGTAACAGTTCATTCAGAGCCCAAAGCATCACTTATTAAATGTTTTAATATATATAAAAATATAGTGCTTACATTACAGATTACAAGAACATACAATTACAATAAATGCAGAACAGTTTCTCAAAATAAAAGGATAAAACAAAAACAGAAGGAGCGCATGCGCGAGGTCAGACTGCATGGCTGTGTGACTCTGTTGCTCCATGCCCCGTTCTGACAAAATTGAAGCAAAAACGGATTAGCTAATTTAAAAATAAACTGATTTTTACTCTAAACTGAACACAAACCGCAGGATGTCTAAAAAAAACTACAAAGACCCCCAGCAAGAAGGGTCTCCCGGAATATTTTGGGGACGGAAGATCCAGCAGGGCCTCAGCAGCAATGGCCCCCGTCTCCCACCCGGGATCGGAATCGGAGGGGGACGGAGAGCCGCATGATCAGGGACTCCTGCCGGTCCGCCGCTGCGACATAGAGCGGCTGTATAATGACCTAAAGGGAGTCCTACAAGCGGAGATCCGTGCACTGGCCAAGGAGGTAGGAGGACTGGGGACCCGGATACAAGAGCTGGAAGTGCGGGTAGATGGAAATATAAAAGCAACCCAAAAAAACACAAAGAAAGAAGGGGATCTGCAGGCGCAGATCAATGAGCTCCGGGACCGGCAGGAGGACGCCGAAAATAGAGATCGCCGTAATAACGTGCGCCTCCGGGGGATCCCGGAGTCTATAGGGGACTGTGAAGACTTTGTACAGAGATGGCTTCAGCACATATGCCCGGAGTCCCCTGCAGAGCTGTTACACATGGACCGATGCCACAGGGCACTTAGATCCAAGCCCCAACCTGCTGACCCCCCAAGAGACATAATAGTGCGCTTACACCACTATCGCACGAGAGAAGAGGTGCTAAAATGCTCAAGAAATACCCCCTCCATGGACTTTGAGGGGACGAAGATAGTGGTGTTTCAAGACCTATCTCCTGTCACCTTGGCCCGCCGGAGAGACCTTTGCCCATCACAAGGGTCCTGAGGGACCGGGCGGTTCGTTACCGCTGGACCTTTCCCTTCGGATTACTAGTCCTGCGTAATGGCCGCCCGATACAATTAAAATCCCCAGAGGAGGGCCCGAAATTCCTGCAGAAGCTGGGCCTGAGTGCGGGGCCCAACACCGTGCCGGAGGAGGCAGGGGAGCCCGCTCCGGGTCCCTCGTGGTCCACGGTGGGACATGCAGCTAGAGGAGAGACGGCGCAGGACTAGAACATCAATATCCCTAACTGGGATAATTGAAAGACTCATAACCCTAAAATTGCTCAGTTTGAGTTAAAAGTTAAGTTACCCGAGCTATACGACCCAATACGGAACTCTGTCAAAACCCCCTGCACCGATTGCCCCCAGAGCTGACGGGCTGCCACAATACCCCGGCAAGAATCCGCTCGATCAAGAGACCTGCAAAGCGGGGGGGGGGGGGGAATTTTTCACGTACCTCGTGGTCCCTGCATGGTGGCCAAGATGGGGTCGGGGAGGCCTCCAGCGTGACCCGCAGAACACGGAAGAGAGGTAGGCGGGAAGAGCTCAACAGGCGGGAAAGGTACACAGGAGAAGGGGGCGGCAACACCAGCAGACACGAGGGACATCCTAATCCATAATGGCGGCCAGGGGAAAGACGTCAGCGGAAGGGGCGGACCTAACAGCGGCCATCTTGGATGGGGCGGAAGTAAGACGACTGGCCATTAACAAGACGCAGAGGGAAAGCGGAGGGGACGGCGGACTTCCTACACAGCCTGCAGCCACCGAGATGTCACCGCAAGCGACAGGCACACCACCAGGAACCGCAACGCGCAGTACCAGGTTCCAGCAAAGCAAGACGGGACTAACAAAGAGGACGAGAGTTCCCGGGGACTAAGGGGGGGGGGGGGAAGGGGGAGAAATGCACTTGGCAACAAGAGGAGAGAAGGGAATGAGAGATAAGGTTGGCGGGAGGTACCGTAAAGGGCTAGAGTGAGGACCGGAAGGCTCTGGAGAGGGAATCATCAGAAAGGAAGGGGGAGGTGAATAGATCGGTAGAGAGGGAGAAAAGAGAAGGAGAGCTAGACAGTAAAAAGACATTAACAAGGTTAGAAGGAACTGTAAGTAGAGAGATAGGAACCGGAAGGTGAATAAAGAGAGATAGCAAGTGAAGATGAAATAGAAGCAGAGAGGATAAATGGAGGAGGTGAGTTGGAGGAGAAGGTGAAAAGGTAGGTTAGAAATCAGATGGTGATACCAGAAGGGAAAAGCAAGTTATGAGAGGAAGGTAGATAAGGAAGATGGAGACAGGTAACTAATAGAAGAGGGGCACACGAAAGGAGATGGAAGTGGATAAAGTACAGGAGGAATAGACACAGATATAAGAAAGTAGTGAGGTAAGTAGGGGAAGAAGAGGTAGCAGAAGGGAACAGGAAGTAGAACGCGAAGGTAGTTGAGCCGCATATAGGAGTAAAATTCACTTGGCCACGAATAGGACTGGGAAGGACGAGCGTTCCCATGGGGGAGGAGGTAAATATATAAGTAGGAAGGGCTAACAAATAAATATATATAAACACAAACAAAGGATGATACCCGCGCTCCCCACACCCCATGGAAGCCCGAACAAAAAGATATTCGCGTCACAAATCGTCCCCCCCCAATTAAGGGCACACGGGGAGGGCCAAGAGGCATATGAGGGCCCGGAACCATAGGAGAGAGAAGTACCCACAGTTGAGCATAAATTGAGGGTTGGCTCACGGGGGCCCCCATCAGAGGTGGAGGCAGCATACCTCGAGCATAAGGGTGTAGGGGAGAGAGGAAGAGGTCAGTGCAGCTTGAAGTTACAGTTGAAAGTTTGAAGTTTTCCGTTGTCATATAGTGACTATTTTCAGAGCGGGGACGGGCGGTGGAGTTCGAGCCGGCCCTGATCACCGCATGATCTCCATGTCGGGACCTTTTTGGACACCATCCAAGGTCCCCGGCAAAGTCCCTTGGGAGGGTTGGACGGCATGGGAGGGGGTGGGATGCCAACTGATGTGCGACAGGCCTCCCCAGCCGATTGCCCAGGGGCTAGGTTCACTAGACCAAGGTACTGGTACCAAGGTCACGTGACCAGTGTTCTAAAAATTGTTTCCTCTTTTTTTTTGTTTGTCTACATGTTACCCTCCCCCCCCCCCCACTTGTGTCTACCCCCTTCTGGCCGAGGGTTACAGACCCTATAGATCTAAAGGAGGAGTTGAGAGAGGTCGGACGACAGCGGGAGATGATGGTGAGACGAGCCCCGACGGAGATACAGTGGGATAAGCAGCGCAACCGCACCACACAGCCCGAAGCAGTCGTTACACAGAGGGTCCACAAGATGCCGCCCAGATGAGTAGTGAAATTATTATGCTTTCACATAATGTGAAGGGGTTCAACAGTCCCACTAAGCGAAGAATTGCCTTTAGGGACTATAACCGTAGAAAGGCAGACATAATTTTCCTGCAGGAGACTAATTTTTCCCGCCAAAACCACCCAAAATTCTTAGATAAGAGTTATAGAACATTCCACCTAGCGTCTGCAGATGTCAAAAAACGAGGTGTGGCAGTAGTTATACATAACAGGCTCGCCCTGACCATTGACAAACAATACACGGACCTACAAGGTACTGTAGATTTCTAATCTTGACGGGCACAATACAAAATCAACAGGTAACGTTAGCGTCAGTGTATGCCCCTTGTGAACAAAACCCCGCTTTTTTCGAACAATTATTTACCAAACTACACAACATAGCTAAAGGAACCATCTTTCTGGCGGGCGACCTAAATCGCACAATGAACCCTGACTTAGACAGATGCACTCAAACTAACAGCCCATAAACAGGACCTACTAACCATACGCAATGGCCTTCAGGATTGTCAGCTGACAGATGTATGGAGAGAACAACATCCGATGACCAGAGAATACACTTTCTACTCACACCCCCATGACAGATACAGCCGAATAGACTACTTCCTAGTGTCGAATAGAGTGGTTCCAGTGGTGGGCCATACAGAGATACATGAGATCTCATGGTCCGACCACGCGCCTATAGAGCTGAGGTGCACGATAGTAGGGCTGGACAGACCCGGAGCAAATTGAAAGCTTAACGAGCTTCTTCTCAAGGCCCCCGCTACTGAAAAGGCGATACGGGACCGGATAAAGGAATTCTTTAGTGAAAATATAGGAAGTGTACAATCGCAGGCCACGCTCTGGGAAGCCCATAAGGCTACTCTCAGGGGATTCCTTATGAATATAGCTGGTAAACGGAAGCGAGAGAAAGCGACTAAAATAAAAGAGCTGCAGGCGAAACTAACACTCCTCACTGCACAGCATTCCGCGGACAAAAATCAGAACACGTGGTAAGAATTAATAGATACTAAGGCGGCCCTTAATTTAGTGTTATCATCCCAGGCCGAGAAAGAGTTAACTTGGTCCAAACGCAGGTTTTACGAAAAAGCCAACAAGCCAGATACCTTACTAGCCAACAAGCTCCGAAACAAGCTTCCAAATTTCCGGATAGCGACAATTAGAACACAGCAGGGTGACCTTACCTCCGATCCGAGACAGATAGTGGAAGTATTTCGAAAATACTATGCTACACTATATGATGGCGATAAGGTTTCCCACAATCAAAAAACAGCGGCTACCTTAACGAGGTTTCTGTCCGAAGCGCAGCTCCCGACCCTGGGCAGGGCTGAGAGAGAGGCTCTGCAGGGTGATTTCACCCTAGAAGAGATAACGGAGGTAATTAAATCCCTCAAACCAGCCAAGGCCCCAGGCCCCGATGGCTACTCCAATTTATACTACAAAAAATTCTGTAAGACCCTAGCTCCTCATCTTTTGAAGTTATTTAACGGGATCCTGGAGGGGGAACCCTTCCCGGCCCAGATGCTTCAGGCGACTATCTCAGTGATCCAAAAACCCGGTAAGGACCCGGCAGACTTCAAGAGCTACCGGCCAATATCCCTGATTAATTCGGATATAAAATCTTCTCCAAACTGATAGCAAACAGGGTGGGTAGTGTCCTTCCGGGCCTGATTCATCCGGATCAAGTGGGCTTTATTGCAGGCAGACAGGCGGCAGATAACACCAGACGGATAATAGACTTGATTGATTTGGCTAAAAAGAGAAACATACCGTCTATGGTGTTGAGCCTGGATGCCGAGAAGGCATTCGATCGGATCGATTGGTCTTACCTACGGGAGACGCTTGGGGTATTTGGGTTCGGGGGCCGCCTTCTAGAGGCCATAATAGCCCTTTACTCAGGACCCACAGCGAGAGTAAGACACCAGGGCTTCCCTTCGGAAATATTTAATGTACGAAGTGGGACTCGCCAGGGTTGCCCGCTGTCCCCACTACTTTTTGCCCTCTGTATTGAACCCCTAGCAGCCCATATTAGGTTATGCCCCAATATAACAGGAATTCAAACGGGGGGACAGCATCACAAAACTGCGTTGTATGCAGATGATGTGATCCTAACTATCTCTAATCCGCTGACAACCCTGCCCAATGTCTTTGAGATCTTGGGCACCTTTAGCATGGTCTCAGGGTTTAAAATTAACCAGGCCAAGTCAGAGGCACTTAATATCAATCTGCCAAAACCTACGGAAAAATTGTTAGAACTAAACTTTAATTTTAAGTGGCAATCCTCCGCAATCAAATATCTAGGGGTATATATCACCAGGGATTATAATACCTTGTATAAAGCAAATTTCCCCAAGATGATGAAGAAGCTAAAAGAGGATCTCAGGGTGTGGGCGGGTTTCGGGATATCTTGGTTCGGCAGGATTCACAGTGTAAAGATGAACCTATTGCCCAAGCTGCTATATCTGTTTCAGACCCTACCAATACCGTTAGCTAAATCTGAGATCCTAGCCCTTCAAGCTCACATCATCCAATTTATTTGGAACAAAAAGCGCCCACGAATTGCAAAAAATTTACTGACAAAACCAGTGGTAAGAGGAGGATTATCGGTACCTTGCTTGATGGCGTACTATAAAGCGGCACAATTAACCCAAATTATTCTGTGGCATGCGGACCCCACAAACAGAAGATGGACAGAGTTGGAAGGAGAATGTTGTGCGCCGGTGGCACTTCATAATCTGATCTGGTTACCAAAACAATGCAAAAAAAGCATTGGGACGACGCTCTGCGCAGTGGCGAACTCTTTAGCGGTCTGGGAGACATCCAAATTTAAAGCTAACTTAACCACACCACATACATTAATGACCCCCCTATGGGGCAATCCGGATTTTGCTCCGGGATTGTTGAGCGATAAATTTGTAAAGTGGACGCAAGCAGGGTACAACCAATTAAAGGACCTGGGGGGTAAGGGATCTATCAAGACGTTCGATTGGCTTAAAGAAGAATCAAATCTCCCAAATTCAGAATTATTTAGATTCCTCCAGGTCAGGGCATTTTATAACAAATTCCCCGTTCGTCCTACACGAACTAATTTCGAACAGCTGTGTTCCAGACCAACGGACACACGGGGACTGACTTCTCGAATGTACAGGGAGGTAGTCTGTCCGGCTCGAGTAAACAGCCCCCGCCTACGATACATGCGACAATGGGAGACAGAGCTAGGGGAGACTTTAGAGGACGAAGACTGGAAATACATATTGCAAGCCGCCGCGAAAAGCTCAATATGTGTCACATTGAAAGAGAACGCATATAAGGTCCTTATGCAGTGGTACTATACCCCTGTTAAATTATCTAAATTTGTCAGAGGTTATTCGCCGCTCTGCCCAAAACAGTGCGGGGAATTGGCTGACCTTAAACACATGCTGTGGTCTTGCCCAAGGGTGGCCCCGGTTTGGGAAATAATTCGAGACTGGCTGCAAGGGATTCTCGATTTAGAGATCCCCCTGGACCCGTGGCTGTTCCTTTTGGGCAGACGGCCCCAGGACATGTCTAGAACGACACACAAATTGGTCATGCATTTTGCGACTGCCACTCGATGTGAGATCGCAGCATTGTGGAAGCAGAATGAGATCCCAATTATCCCCAAAATTAGGCACAGAATTTGGCACGTTTGTCAGATGGAACAGTTAACAAGTTGGGTTAACGACTCTGGCACTAAATTTTTAAAAGTCTGGAACCCATGGCTTGAGCAAACCAACATCCCAGGGGTGGACGCCGCCTCAATTTTGCACTAATAATAACAAATGCCTTCTCCTTGGATGAGACGGACTAGGCACGGACATAGGATCACATTAGTCAGCGCCACCTAACAGTTTGCTGAACAACGAGGGCGTATCACCAGTCATCCAAGATCGCCGTGACCCTCCTCCAGTGCTACACCAGATCACCCCACTCCCCCCCCCTTCCACATGTGTACCTCCCCCCAGTCTTGTGAGTCGAGTAAGTCTTGTCTTGTTTCCCTGTATGTGGTTAGTCTAGTGCTGTTAATGTCAATAGCTGTTCAACACAAAAATGTGGTTTGATTGTAATGTACGCCAATGGGAGGTGAGTTTCTGTATATCTGCTTTCCACAAATAAAAACTGAAAGTTGAAAAAAAAAAAAAAAACAGAAAACCCTATAATATTACGTTAGCATATATCAGGATTTTCCCCCAGAGAGGTCACTGGCGAAGAACTGAGAAATCACGTACTTGGTCCAAACACACCTCTGTTGAAATCTAGATTCCTAATACATTGCTAAGACAAATACAATTTCCCCCCATTGCAACAACATAAGACCATCGTCATAAATACTACAAAAACGACGTTTGAATCTTGCCTTAATAACATAACTTCCCTCTAATACTGAGACAAACGTGAGCTACATCAATACATTGAGGCGTTAACAAGCGTCTTAATCCTAAATTTGAGCGAAAAGTGGATATCTGTCCCTTAGGACCTGTTAAACCTGACGTGTCTGGTGTCAGTACATGCCCCTGTGACACAATTCAGATTTGTAACTCTTAGAAGGTACAATAGACGATGTCACATGATATTCACATTTTTAATAAAGTCACTCTTTGATAGAATACTTTCTTAGCTATGCCACTGAACCTTGTAGAACCCTCCCAGAAAATGCCTTTTGAAGCCAACCCCAAAAAGGATCCAGTTTATAAAGTTGTCAAAGGGGCCATATTTTACTTCCATCTCTGTCAAAACATATGTTCTTATCTTTAGATTCTATCAGTCCTACAACCAGGCCTGGTCAAAGGGTTAGCAGGCCATAAACCATTCCTTTGTATTTTTAAAATCCAACTTCAATTAAATTCCCTTTGAAATCCAGAACAGATCCATGACAAATCATAAACCCCATATATTGTATTTTTAAACCCAACTTATACCTTCATTAACCCCTGAAGCACCAGGTGGATTAAAATACATAATACCTCATGATATTATCATGACAACATAGAAAGAAGAAAATCAGAAAGAAAGGTATACAGGCATGAAGACATTAGAAGAAAATGAATTAACAAAAAGAGTAATTCCTCTTTTCACTCTACGTTCCAGTACTACCATCCATAATAATATTTCTCACTGAAGCTATAAACTTCTAAGGTAAGTGGATGAAAAACAAGGTGAGAAAAGTGCGCTACTACAATCAAACTCTAGATCTAACCCAAAAGACAAAACCAAGTAAAGTGCACAAGTGGTAAAAATGTATGTTTCACAACATGTGTTTCTCTTCTGTTCCAGCTTTTTCAGCGTATTTCTAGCTGGGTATATTTTAGTCACAATTTTTACTGTGTTTAACATTATATATGTTTTTTAACATTAAAGATTTATGTGCCGGTTATCGGCCTATGTATGTACATACGTTCATTCACCTGGACTCCTCCCTAGCCCTTTCTGATTGGTGGGAGGACCCACGATTCTAGCCAATCGGGAGGGAGCGGGGGTATTTCAAGGGCTCCAATGTATTTGGTCATTTTCCCTGATGAAGAAACTTGTTTAGTTTTGAAACGCGTTGGATAGTGCTAAGACTCTAGTGACCTCATTGACCCTACATCCATGTGATGCTGCTTGTCCTAATTGTGTTCCGGGAGAGGTTCGGGCTTGCGGCGTACTTCGGCACAGCTGAGTGACGTAATTGACGGGCGGCCTGAAAAGCGGTCGGACGCCAAGACGCAGTGAATCACCGCGAACACACCAGCCCTATGAACGGACTCATGACTATGAACAAGTAGCTTTATTTTATTCTTGGGACAATAATACTGGCACCTTACCTTACTCGACACCAGTGTGACGGTCCTGTTTTAGAAAGCTAGAACCTGTGGAACACCAGACAACATCTTGCTGTAGACACCTGGTCCTGCTGGTTGGTGCTTGGTTAACAATATCCCTTGACATGCTGTTTTATTAATTTTTTGATGTACGCAGAATACTTACCTCACATTGTGTCAATCATTATATTTTAATTTACTACACCATGAGCGTTGTGCGCTGTTTTTTGTGTTTTTTCCAAGATAAGTGTGTGGAAGAACACATCCAGAAGCTGAATCTCAGGCTTTGGTACAAACAAATGCAAAAAGTATTAAAGGCGCTCAGCACTTAAACACAAAGAACACCCTGTGATCAATGTGCAAAAAGTGCTTAATATTGTATCTCTCAGAATTAATAAAGTTATTTGACAAATCAATAAAACTGTGTTGAAATATAAAATTATATAATGTGCAAAATGTGCTTTAAATGTGATTCTTCTCACCAAATAAATAACCATCCAATTGTTGTTCAAAAGAACTTCACGAGCATGGTTACATGAAATGAAAGAAAACAAAAATATTCTGCAGTTCTGAATTTATTAGAATTCCAGATGTCTTGTAACTCCAATAAACTCCCATTCTACAGGTAATTTTAGGCTTCTCAGATATTTATGTAAATTATTGGAGGAGATGTTCAGTTAACCAGCTTCGTTCAGTCTTCAAATATTCACCCAAGAATATTTTAGGGAATGGAAACACACAATAAAATGCCAAATATAGTGTGGTATTTTCAGTACATTTTCGGAATGAACTAGGGTGGCACGATACACCGGTATCACAGTAACATCACGATAACAACCTCTCACGGTATGCCGATGTGGGAGATTAATTGCTATCGTGTAGCTATTGGTATTAATAGCTATTGCTACCTTTTACATGGAGTCGGAGTGTGGGGGAGGAGATTGGAACTCGCCGTAGCGTGCGCAGCAGCGGCACCTGGGGACCTGGCTTTAGAGATTGAGGCTGCTCGCACTCCCTCCTCCCGGTCCGGCTTCTCACTGCTGGGAGGGAGGGGGACGAGCATCTGGCAGCTCTATATCTGAGGCAGCAGAGACAGCATGAGATTGTGAGAGCAGGAATACAAGTCACAATTCTCCTCTCTAGCTCTTAAACCCCTTGCCCAATCTGTCCCCCCACCCCCTGGGATTTCTTAACCCCATGCTTTCCTCCCTTCCAGGGGGACTTCTTGACCCTTTCCTTCCTGCGGGACTCCTCAACCCCTCCCCTTTCCCCCTCCCCCTGGGACCATTAACTCTATCCTCCCTGGGACTCGAATAAATCCCCCTTCTCTCCCCCCCCACCCGAGAACAGTCCCAGCCCACTGAGAACGATTTCCTCCCCCCACCCGCCTCGAGACGCTTTCTTACCCCCAATTCCTCACCTTTCGC
This sequence comes from Ascaphus truei, assembly GCF_040206685.1. NCBI lineage: Eukaryota > Metazoa > Chordata > Amphibia > Anura > Ascaphidae > Ascaphus > Ascaphus truei. Next base: position 116,494,750 of record NC_134489.1, on the reverse strand, counting down.
TTCCAACCGTTTATTAACACTTCACTACCAAGGAGGCAGCACGGCATTGCAGGGAAAACTGATACAAATCCCTCCTGTGACAAAAGGGTTAATCCCTTAATTTACACTTCCCTTTCGCCGATTCCATCCCCATTATCACATCGGTCTCACCCTTAGATATTCACTCAATTTAAATACACATTTCTTTTAAAAAAAAACTAAACCCTAAACCCTAACCCTAACCCTAAAACATATTTCATGTATTTTTAACATTTTATAAATGACATTTGTTTTTAAATGGAGTGAATATCTTGGGTGAGAGCGAGGGGATGAGTGAAGTAGATGCAGTGAAGGTGAGAAAAGGTGAAGTGCAGACATGGGAAGGGTTTAGGAATGAAGGGCCCTTAGATCTAATAAATCTAAAGGAAATTAATTATTTTGATCTTTATTTAGACTTATTAGAACATTTTCGTTCTTTTAATAAATGTAACGATATGGTTATTGTGGGATTTTTTCCCTGTCCAACCATAGTATGAACCAAACTAAATCTGGATAAGAACAGTCAGGTTTCCCATAAATCTTGAAAACAATACAGAGAAGCGGGCACGCAGACCCCTGCAATACAGAGAAGCGGGCACGCAGACCCCTGCAATACAGAGAAGCGGGACCCTCGGTATATCTTCTTTCAGCTGACTTGATGAGCATGAGTATCGTCCAGGTGTGGAATGATTGAGATGCCTTCTAATCTATGATGATCTTTGTGAAAACTCAGTGCTGATGAGGAAGCCAATAGGCAGGAATGCAAACTGAAACTGCCTGAACTTTCTTCTACAGTATCGCACGGAAAACTCAAAAAACATCTGGTAGGACACACATGGGAAGTTGAAAAGTAGGTGTCTCTTACTATGTCTAGTGATGCCATACGTCCCCAGCTGTAGGCAGTTGATTACAGACCTACTGATGCCATCCTGAAGCTCTTATATGTGAAGCAGTTGTGGTGAGCTGACCACTCAACCAAATACTGAAACAATGTCAATGTTATTATGAACAGGGTGCAAGTAGGAAAATATCAATAATATATACACAGAGGAATAAAAAAAAAAGACAAGATGCACTCACTGTGGTGAAAAAATTAAACTAAATACATATAATCAGCGCTCAAACCTATAAACCCTAACCTATATACTAATTAAAATAAATAGGTGCTCTACAAAACAAGAGAGAATCCCCTTTATCGGAAACCCTACATGTGATCCCTCACAGACTATCTTGATAGAATGGGGAATGGCTGCCTCAGGAATATAACAAGCCTATCCACAAGGCATGTATACAGAGCATGAACAACAAAAAACAAAGAACATATAATACAACACAATGATTCCTTGGCGCACTGACAGATATTAAACCTGACAAAGAGAATGTAGTCCCATGAATCAAATGATGATGAAGGATAAGATCCACAGTCCACAGTGTCCCGTTCCTTTTAGATTGAAGGCTGATCTGGGAATAAAAACAAAACAGCCATTGCGCAGTACGCTATGGTCAGTTCCGTTCACCCCCACCATTGCTAGCTACTTACTTAAAAGTAGATAAAAATGGGCCTCAAAAGGTTTCTTTATTTTCCTCACGGTTGGCTCCGACTTAATCCTGCTGCTGGTGACGTGATCCTTACTTCCAGCATCAGCACCACCATAGACCGTGTGGAAACAGAGATGGGCACCAATAGTGTGATACCATAAACATTTATTGCTAAAATAACAGGGTAAAAAACATGCACTCACATGCCGTAATGCCCTATGTGTGTCCTACAATGTGCCGTCCGCTTACATGGGAGGATGCCGAGGGATTGCAGGAGGCTGGAGTTGGCGTGGGTCCCAGCTTCGTGGCCGCGACTCGGAGCGCCTAGTCCCTCCTCCGATGACGTTCCCCGCTAATCAGCCTCTTCTCCTCTCAATGGGTATGGACGTAGCAGCACGTCCTGGAAGCTCCACCCTACGCGCGTTTCGTGACTGTTGACGTCACTTCTTCAGGGGTAATGGAGCCGTGGGGGCACTGAAGGTTATTTGTACACTTGTGCATAGCGTCCAAGGGATTCCCATTTGATAATTATCCTCACTGGGAACTCCTACTCATTGTCCACACATGAGTGATAAAAGGCAATGTGATGACAACTGACTAAACCACTTCATGCCTGGACAGTAACAAACAGCTTATACATACACTACAGCATAATTTGTGACTAATATATGTAAAAATAGCGGTATAGACTATAATTAATATACTCTAATGCCAATACAGCTACCAATAAAAATACATCAATAAAAATCGATAAGGCTATATGTATATAGGAAATGAATAAAAAGTAACTAGCAATATTGTGGCATTTGATGCAAATATAAATTAATGGATGGCTATTAGGCTAACTCCCAGCCACTGCCAACATAGAGGACCCAGAGGTGGAAAGAGAAAAAATTGGTTTAATGGATCAGATAACCTGGTTACGCAATATCCAATATCAGCAGGATACAGACCTAACTATCCCTCAAAAATGCTGCCAGGTCAAGTTCAATGTTAAGTCCTCTCGGGGTCATGGTTTTAAGGGTATATATCCAGTAGCTTTCACGTCTGGATATAAGATTTATTTTATCACCCCCCCTCCAATTTTGCTTGGGACATTCAATCCCTTTGCAAATTAACCCTTCAGGATTTTGGCTATGTTTAATTTTAAAATGGTTGGAGACACTGTGTGTCTCCAGACCCTTTTTAATATTGTAAACATGTTCCGCAAGACGTCGTTTCAATGGTCTACCTGTTCGCCCTACATATTGTAGTCCACACGGGCACTCTAACAGGTAGACCACAAAAGGAGTCTTGCAGGAGATGAATGATTTGATGGGGAATTTATTCCCTGTAACATTAGATTGAAAATTGTTACATTTAGAGCTATAACTACAGCCAATGCACTTACCACATGTAAAGAATCCATCGAATTCCTTTAACCATGTTGTGTTTTGTGCTTTCATGGAATTAAATGGACAACTCGGGGATAGTCTAAGTTTTAGATTATCAGCTTTTTTTTTAAACTGAGGGTACTTGGGTAGTATTGATTTTAAGATTGTATCACCCTGTAAAATACCCCAGTGTTTCTTAATTATTTGTGTTATTTTATTGGACATTCCATTATATTTGGTAATAAAGGGAATAAACTCAACACCATCTGATTTTTTTGATCTCTTATTATCCATATAAATAAGGTAATCTCTATTTACACTTTTTACAGTCTCTAAGGCCCTCACAACCTTATTGTGATTATATTCTCTCTGGATGAATTTATCTTTAATCATTGGCCTGCATCTCAAATATCTCTGGTTGAGAGCAATTCCTTTTGGTTCTTAGGAACTGACCCTTGGGAATATTGTTAATCCATCTATGGTTGTGATGGCTAGATGCCAAGAGGTAGGTATTAGCATCTACCTTTTTGTAAAATGTCTTGGTCTCAATGGACCCTTTCTCAATGAACAATGTTAGATCTAAAAAGTCTATAGTTAATGGGCTGGTGTTGAATGTGAATTTAAGATTCATATTATTATTGTTCAAATATGTTTTGAACTTCCCCAGATCGTCTGCGCCTCCACCCCAGATACATAGCACGTCATCTATATAACGTTTCCATAGTACAAGGCTCGCCCCAAATGAGCCGCCGGATTGGATATACTCCTCCTCCCACATGCCCATAAAAATGTTAGCATAGCTGGGGGCGAACCTTGTACCCATGGCAGTGCCACATATCTGGAGGAAGAAGCTGTTGTCGTAACTAAAATAATTATGCGTGAGGATATAGCGTATCCCGTCTAATATAAATTCTCTAAATCCCTGTTCAAGACTGTCATCTTGATTTAACACCCTTCTAATTGCTCTAATACCTAAGTCATGATTAATGACGGTATACAGAGACGTCACGTCACACGTGACCCAAATATAGTGATCTTCCCAAGTAGTGACGTCAGCAGTCACGAAACGCGCGTAGGGTGGAGCTTCCAGGACGTGCTGCTACGTCCATACCCATTGAGAGGAGAAGAGGCTGATTAGCGGGGAACGTCATCGGAGGAGGGACTAGGCGCTCCGAGTCGCGGCCACGAAGCGGGGACCCACGCCAACTGCAGCCTCCTCCTGCAATCCCTCGGCATCCTCCCATGTAAGCGGACGGCACATTGTAGGACACACACAGGGCATTACGGCATGTGAGTGCATGTTTTTTACCCTGTTATTTTAGCAATAAATGTTTATGGTATCACACTATTGGTGCCCATCTCTGTTTCCACACGGTCTATGGTGGTGCTGACGCTGGAAGTAAGGATCACGTCACCAGCAGCAGGATTAAGTCGGAGCCAACCGTGAGGAAAATAAAGAAACCTTTTGAGGCCCATTTTTATCTACTTTTAAGTAAGTAGCTAGCAACGGTGGGGGTGAACGGAACTGACCATAGCGTACTGCGCAATGGCTGTTTTGTTTTTATTCCCAGATCAGCCTTCAATCTAAAAGGAACGTGACACTGTGGACTGTGGATCTTATCCTTCATCATCATTTGATTCATGGGACTACATTCTCTTTGTCAGGTTTAATATCTGTCAGTGCGCCAAGGAATCATTGTGTTGTATTATATGTTCTTTGTTTTTTGTTGTTCAAGATGCACTCACTGTGGAATAAGGAGAAGTACCATATGAGTCTATGAGATATCAATATCTCATCCACAAGGCAGTTTCAATCAACCGTATAAGCCTGGTGACTGACTCAAACACATCCAAAAAGAGACGTAGGAGCTGAATAGGCAGACCCCTCCCTTAATTGTTAGTCAAGTGAATGTGTTTTAGAGTACACTGGCGACACAGTTTATTACACTGCGGCCAGATCCGCAAGCCGGGAGATTTCCCGGCTTGCTAGTGGCCGCCCCTCGGCGTGCCGCGCGTCATAGACGCGCGGTCACGCGTCTTCGGGAGCGTGCGCCCCCTGCACGCGCGTCCAGGGGCTCCCCGAGGGAGCCCTGGTGTCCCGCGATCGCGGGACAGCGGCAGGGGGTTCCGGGGGACCCGGCGGACCCGGCAGCGGTAGGGAGAGCGCCCCGATCGGAGGGCGCTCTTCCGCTGCTTCGGCGCGCGCCCGTCACTCTCGGGCGCGCGCCAGGCTACTGCTGCGGCACAGAACGGGCAAATGCTCGAATAAACTGTGCCGCAGCAGTACTTAAGTCAGTCTATCTTGACTGTGAGCAAAACATAGATGTATGGTGCACAGCCAAAGAGAGTGGGTCTCAATAGAATATCAAAAATATACTTGATAAGAAACACATTAAAAAACAGAGGTCAAGCAACCCTCCTACACGTTTCGTGCGAATGCGCACTTTATCAAGAATTTAGAATTGGAGTTGAATACTACACGAAGATCTGGACTCTGCACATCAAAAAAAACTACAACCTTTTAACTGTGAGAACTTGATTTTCTTAATGCTCTGATAATTTGTACTCTTCCTATCCTCCAATACCTGGTTTAGTTTCTCATCCTGCATCTCATTATGCCCTCCCTATTGCTTTTTCTGTTTAATGTTTCCTCACTCCTTTGTAAATGTTTCTGTTCTCTCCAACTTTCCCACTCCCCTCCTATCCATATTTCTTCTTCTCTCCTCCCCTCCGCCTGTGCCCATACACGGCACCATTATTTATACACCTCTTTCCCAACTTCTTTACCCCTCAATAAAAAACACCCACACAAATCCTCAATTCACACCCTCTATCTACTCCTTCCTGATGTTGGGGATATCTCTCCTTATACTCGACGTAGCCATGTACACACCTGCTCTCACCCAAACCTCCCGGCCATCTCTTCCACTGCCAATGGTGTTAAGCCACAGTATCTAATTTAATACTGACTGACCTTAAAACTCACCTCCCAAATCAGACATCCCAATAGCCTGCACTCATGGCTACTGTCCCACACTCAGTCACTCCTACCACCCATTGTGACCAAGCACTGCTATCTATAGCACTTATTCCCTCACCTGCTGTCTCTGTAAGTTCCCCATCATACCACTTAGATTGTAAGCTCTTCGGGGCAGGGATTTCCTTTCCTATTGCCGGATTTTGCTGCGCTTATTATATTATAATTCCCAGTACTGTATTCTTTGGGGTTGCCGGGGGGCCAGTTTCGAGCGCAGTGAATCATTGGAAGAGACGCAGGACGCCGGCGGAAACGGCTAAAGTTGTGGTCGACAGAGAGAGTTTATGCGCTTATAGCTGGTTCCCTTTGAAACACTTATTCCTGTTTTTACATAAAAGTTGGACCTTTTAAAACAACAAAGGCTTCGGAGCTCATCTGTATTTGGTTGAAAGCGGAGGAGTAAAAAAGAAACCTTTACGTGCATGGGTGCAGGCACTCACACGCAAGTGCTTATCTCACCAGCCTATTTTATATAGATTTGTAAGACGTGCTTCACCGTCTTGCTTTTCTCTCTTATTTTGGAGGTGCGCGGATTCCCCTGAACAAATCTTCAACTCAAGAACTGGGAACAGTTATTTCTTCAAGCAGCACCTTATCAGTTTATGTAGTTTAGACACCACTATTTTTTGAACGTTTCTTTATTGTGTTGTATACAAAAGAGTAGACAGATATCCTAAAGCAGAACGCAAGAGGCAAGCAGGTGTATAGCGAGAAATTAGGGCTGAGATGTAAGGAGGGGCAGAGGAGGGTATAGTGAGATATTGGGGTGAGATGTAAGGAGGAGCAGAGAGGGTATGGGGAGATATTAGGGTGAGATGTAAGAAGGGGCAGGGGAGGGTATAGCGAGATATTTGGGTTAGTCTTAAGGAGGGACAGAGGAAGTTATAGCAAGATATTAGGAGGGGCAGAGGAAGTTTTGCGAGATATTAGGGTGAGATGTAAGGAGGGTATAGCGAGATATTAGGGTGAGATGTAAGGAGTGGCAAAGGAGGGTATAGCGAGATATATGGGTGAGATGTAAGGAGGGGCAGAGGAGGGTATAGTGAAATGTTAGGGGGAGATGTAAGGAGGGGCAGGGGAGGGTATAGTGAGATATATGGGTGAGATGTAAGGAGGGGCAGAGGAGGGTATAGTGAAATATTAGGGGGAGAAGTAAGGAGGGGCAGGGGAGGGAATAGTGAAATATTAGGGGGAGATGTGAGGAGGCGCAGAGAAAAGCATAGTCTTAACAAAAAAATAAAATTAAATGTTTTAATAGGAAGCCAGGAGAGGGATTTTAGTAGGAGAGAAGCTGAGAGATTTAGGAAAGAGTGATGTGTTTTTAGGAGCAGTGTTTAAGATAGATTTTAGGGGACAGGTGAGAGGCAGGAATGCCGGACAGCAGAAGGTTACAATAGTCAAGATGTGAAACAATTAAAAAAATAGTCAGGTTTTACAGATATTGTGAATGTGAGTGGAGAATTCGAGAACGTTCAAATGTGACACATACTGTAGGCAGTGTACTTGTGATACTGGGTGTATGATAGCACTGTACAGTAGTTGTAGCTTTGGGAAGCGCAGGTTCCACCATATAAAAAACAAAGAAATACTACAATAGTGCAATACGTTTCAAAATATTGTGTATTCTAGGTATCAGCCAAAAATGGGGACTCACACTTTCCCAGCAAATAGATAGCAGTTTCAACACTGGTGTAGTTTTAGATGTCTTCAATCTCAGGTGAATGACAGGGGTCTTCTGGATTATGTTCCTCAATAGAACAAAGATGACGATTTAGTGCAACATTGTTTGTTCAATAAGAATATATATTAGAACAAATGGTATTACACTTACATTTTCATCATTAAGCATGACACAAAAATTAAAGATGAGTGGCTTGCTTGGATCTTCCGATCTTCACAGTCTGCACAATCTTCCTGGCTGCCGGTGTGCGTCTTGTCACTTCCGGTAATGGACCGCGTCACTTCCGGGTACGATCGGTCCCAATTTTGGAGCAGCAAACTGGCAGTAGATCAACAGGCTCACTCTTCACTGACTCTACGTGTTTCGGCTTGTAAACCTTCCTCAGGAGTCGTCCTCAGTTGACGCCACCGTCGTGACATCGTAAAACCCAACGTACGTTTCGTATGTCTCAGCATACTTCATCAGGGGGAGGAGGTGGCTTGAATGTGCTCCGTCTTGCTCCCGGAAGTATCCCGCGGCCAACAACACACGGACACGGTTGTATAATGGCATCATTTACTATTCAGTCTAGCACTCAGCAAAGTTTTACTCAATACAAATACTATGTGGTGTATTATCCGTGCTTTACACTTGTTGAATGTTGCCCACACGCTTTTTCAGTAATTGCGGGATCTGGATACACTGTTATGTGATTTGGCTACATGACACATGGCATGTTAGTAGAAACAAAGGACAGTATTATTCCTTGCATAGGGTTTTGTTACAATATAACACCTGGGTTAGGAGACTTTGTTACTTATACATTAAGTAACAACTATTCAGTTGTAACTATTTTACATTGCCATAGACTTGGTGGTAATACTAATAAACATACCCTTTGCATTGTTCTTGTAATACATGACCATTACTGTGTTGTTTATTTAGCCAGCGGAATTTGGACTGAGTTGTGCACATTTATTTATCTATAGACCTTTCCGAGACAATAATTGTTGTGCTGATATTTAAGTGCGAATATTAATATATGCACTGGTTCTATCCCAGCCTCCTATGTTTAGGTCTTGGACTGATGTGCAATAACATCCTAACAATCGCTAAAATTATCACATTATGTATCTAAGGAGCTAAACCAACATGAGAATAATACCCATATTCTAAGGTTTTATAGTTCAACAGGAGTACTGTACACATATTTAGGTGTTAGCAGGTTCTATTCAGAATCTACTTTTGGGATCCTATATATTAGCTCTGAATGAATTACTACCCCCACTTTGAGCCGCCTCAGCTGGGGATTTTTAACTTTGTTGTGTTATATTTTATACGTCGTCGCTATGAATAATTATAAATAAAACTTTTATTTTTTTGCATCTATGAGATTTATACTCACTCTAATGTGTCAATTGAAGGGAGTTAATTAACTCCTTAGTGGGAGGTATTTTTTACCCATTGAAACAGAACAAATTTATTGGTTGTCAGCAAAACAAGTTCAGGAAACCCAGGGATATTCATACCGATGTTAATTATCTTACATGACTCTACATTGATTAATATAAATGCCAAAGGTTAATTGATTTGTGTTATATTTGTCAGTTTTAAAATATATATATAATATACTGCCCAAATGTAATGTCAAAGGCATAAGCCCGATACATTCATCTGAATTGTATTCCCCTCTAATTTTCAGAAACGGATTTTTTTAGCGTTAAGGAGACCTTTTAGTATGGCTTCAAAATATCTTTCATTTCCTCTAGTTCTTTTTGCCACTTAAATTTCTTGACGGGTTCTTGTATTAATCCTCTCTGATTAAACGGTATAAATCTGAAATAGAAGACCTCTCCTGTGCATTTACCCCTTCTCCTCCTGTTGTGGAAATTGTGTTTGCCAATTTCCTGGTATACATTGTAAATAATCTTGAATAGGTAGGAATTGAAATACACTAAAAGGACAAACCAAGATTTTTCTTGATCAATTTCCATGTTACAATAGTATCTCTAAATAATGGATTCTTCCGGATGTCATGGGATAGAAACTCACTTCATACATGTAAAATCTCCCAAAATAAAAGGAATCCCCATTTTTTTTCAATCCCTTAATACACATACTGTATACAGTTTTCCCGAGGATCCAGTTCCTATGTGTCTCAAAATATCAGGAAAATGAATACCTGCCGAGTCTCTGACGAGACCCAGCTTTTTCATGGCGATTCTGCTTCTATCTTTTTTCCAGATACATTTATTTATTGCTCCATTCAGTTCTTTAATATCTTTGTGCTCGAGAAGTATCAGGTTCTTCAGTTATTCTTTTAATAATATCTCTATAATTATGTACAATTTGTTTTCCCTAAAATCAGGTTTAATAAGTATTCCAAGATATTTTAGTGGCTTCTTTGTACCTTTTAAAGGGAAACACAAATCTTTTCTGATAAGAGCAGAATTTCAGTTTATTCTACTGTACATCTCGAAAATGGACCACATTGTCAATACTTTGATTATATCTTTTAAAACTTCCTCAGAGTTAGAAACAAATAACAGTTCATCAGTGAATAATTTCTTCACATAGGGGGCACAACCGAGATCATAGAAGACATGTTCGTATAGATGGAGAGACTAAAAAGGAAGGACATACAGGGGCCTATGCAGAGAGCAGCGCTATTTCGAAATTCGCCATTTTTTTGAGAAAATCGCGCAGAAAACAGCAGAAAATGGCGAGTTACGAAAAACGCGCCAATTTTTCTTTTCTATTTCTAAAACTCGCCTCGCGGCTGGCGAGAACCTCCATCTCGCCAGTTTTAAAAATATCCTAATGCAGAGAGGCGCGAACGGCATCTAGCGGCTGTTCGCGCCAATAAAATGGCGCGATTGTCTCCTTTTTGCCTCGCCAGAAAAAATTGGCAAGAAGCTGCCGCTCGCGGCCATTGCAAAGGGAAAAAAAAGGCGCGAATTTTTTTTTACACATTTCTGAAGCGCGCATCTCGCCAATTTAAACTCGCCACACGCATTCATGTTAAACATAGCAGAATTCGCACATTTCTGCATATGGAGAATAAAACTCTCCAAAAAAGCTACTTTTTAATAAACTCGCCAATTTTAAAATTCGCTGCTCTCTGCATAGGCCCCATAGTGTTGTCGTTTTCACTTAATTTAGCAAAAGTTAAGCAGAATTTCATGACCTCACATGTACTAATTGGGTTTCAAGCCTTTCTTAATTTTTACTACTGTAAATGAAGTGAAAACCACAGCACTATATGCCCCTTCCTTTGTCTCTACATTTCTATACAAATATGTCTGGACAGTTATTTGGGCTGAGCAGCAACCATGCTACTCCTAACATTTGTACAGTATGATCTTTCCATGATTTTATATTTTGCCACTTTGGTGTGGGATTCTGATACTTTTTTACACTTTTTAATTTAAATTGCACGCTTTGTTTTGTTGTTTCTATATCAACGAATAATGCCAGTTTAGCTTCTAGATTACCAACTTTAATAACTTGAAAATCTATAATAAGCAATGCAGCAGGCAGCACTACTAGATCCAATGGGAGGTTTTAGAGAAAATGTCAGTATGGTGTGACGGGAACACAAAGGAGCCCCTTAATTCCTTAATCTAATACTATATTTACACTCATGAGGGTTCCCCACACTCACTTCACTCAGAAGGAAGTAATCCACACAACTAGTAGTAATGCAAAAGTAGATCATTTTACTAGTGATACCAAAAAGAATATAAATACAGACTAAAAATACAAACACCATATATACACAGACTCTGTGAATCACATGAACTAATATATATCTAAGCAAAAATGAGTACCGATGAAATGGTTAGTAAGCAACCGTCTCACACTTCAAGCGTTATGGACAGATACAGCAGCTATATCAGCTATATGTCTGAAAGCAAATACTTACCCCTGGGTATAGGGAAGAGAGACTACTGGCCCGGTGTGTGTGCAGGATAAATCAAAGGCTCACAGGAGTATGATGGCTATCTAATAAATATAACAAATATTGGGTCACTGTCATACAGGGAAATATTGTATTTAATTATTAGGCTACGGCCCCGCTGTGTGCGCTACACACGCTCCTGCCCGGCTGGCGGCATGTCCAGCCGTGTTCCCCGGTCTGCAGTGAGCTGCAGGGGGAAAGACAGGGGGGGAGTGACGGGGCGCGGCCATGACGTCACCCGGCAGGGTTGCCCTCATTGCCTGAACCGCTGGGGGCGTGGCTTAGCGCTCCGTGGCTAGTACTGACGGCGCAGCACGGTGGCCGCCCCTCGCAGCAGGCACTGCAGCAGCCAGCGGGGACCAAGCCTTAGGCCTCGGACATGGTGCAGGGAGCGGAAGCGTGTGTCTTACCAAATCTTTAGCCGAACCAGCTCTGTGACGTCACTGGCCCGCCCCCCCAGACACGCCCACGGAAAGCACCGCTTTCCCCCAGCCTCAGCGCGCCTCCGCACGGCTTCAGTGTCTAGGGTATATGGAGGGACTTCTATCATGACATGCAATACCCTCCGAGGAGTAAGGGGGTTTGCAATGTACTGTGTAGCCCTCTCTGCTGCCATTTAGTGGGGACAGATGTGGTAGAAAAGGCCTGCACAACTTGTAAAGCGAGAAGGGCCGAACTGCTCAAAGGAAAACAGATTTGGGCCGCACGGGTAAAATCATCATCATAATCATATCTCCCAGCACCCCTCATCATCAACTTTTGAGAGACTTACCATCTCTCACACCCCCATTTCTCCCCCTCACCCACACACATCTCTCCCCCCTGTCTCTCACACCCCCCCTGCATCTCACATTACCCTCCCCCCTGCATCTCACATCCCTACACCCCCTGCATCTCACATCACCCTCCCCCCTGCATCTCACATCACCCTCCCCCCTGCATCTCACATCCCTACGCCCCCTGCATCTCACATCACCCCCCCCTGCATCTCACATCACCCCCCCCTGCATCTCACATCACCCTCCCCCCTGCATCTCACATCACCCTCCCCCCTGCATCTCACATCACCCCCCCCTGCATCTCACATCACCCCCCCCTGCATCTCACATCACCCCCCCCCCTGCATCTCACATCACCCCCCCCCTGCATCTCACATCACCCCCCCCTGCATCTCACATCACCCCCCCCCCCTGCATCTCACATCACCCTCCCCCCTGCATCTCACATCACCCCCCCCCCTGCATTTCACATCACCCCCCCCCCCCTGCATCTCACATCACCCCCCCCCTGCATCTCACATCACCCCCCCCCCCCTGCTAGGGTTGCCAGGTTTTCACCCGGACAGGCCGGTAATTCTGCTGCCTGTCCGGTATAAAATTGGAGGCAATACCGGACACCTATGTGTTCGGTATTACCATTGTTGCGGCAGTGGTAGTGCAAGGGCTGGCATGGTCAGTGGCGAGGGCGGCGGCACACGTAGTGCTGAGAGGGAGGGCGGAGGCAGTGAGAGGGCGGGCGGAGGCAGTGAGGGCGGGCGGAGGCAGTGACAGGGCGGGCGGAGGCAGTGACAGGGCGGGCGGAGGCAGTGAGGGCGGGCGGAGGCAGTGAGAGGGCGGGCGGAGGCAGTGAAAGGGCGGGCGGAGGCAGTGAGAGGGCGGGCGGAGGCAGTGAGAGGGCGGGCGGAGGCAGTGAGAGGGCGGGCGGAGGCAGTGAGAGGGCGGGCGGAGGCAGTGAGAGGGCGGGCGGAGGCAGTGAGAGGGCGGGCGGAGGCAGTGACAGGGTGGAGGCAGTGAGAGGGCGGAGGCAGTGAGAGGGTGGAGGCAGTGACAGGGTGGAGGCAGTGACAGGGTGGAGGCAGTGAGATGGCGGGCAAAGGCAGTGACAGGGCAAAGGCAGTGACAGGGCAAAGGCAGTGACAGGGCAAAGGCAGTGACAGGGCGGGCGGAGGCAGTGAGAGGGCGGGCGGAGGCAGTGAGAGGGCGGGCGGAGGCAGTGAGAGGGCGGGCGGAGGCAGTGAGAGGGCGGGCGGAGGCAGTGAGAGGGCGGGCGGAGGCAGTGAGAGGGCGGGCGGAGGCAGTGAGAGGGCGGGCGGAGGCAGTGAGAGGGCGGGCGGAGGCAGTGAGAGGGCGGGCGGAGGCAGTGAGGGCGGGCGGAGGCAGTGAGAGGGCGGGCGGAGGCAGTGAGAGGGCGGGCGGAGGCAGTGAGAGGGCGGGCGGAGGCAGTGAGAGGGCGGGCGGAGGCAGTGAGAGGGCGGGCGGAGGCAGTGAGAGGGCGGGCGGAGGCAGTGAGAGGGCGGGCGGAGGCAGTGAGAGGGCGGGCGGAGGCAGTGAGAGGGCGGGCGGAGGCAGTGAGAGGGCGGGCGGAGGCAGTGACAGGGCGGAGGCAGTGACAGGGCGGAGGCAGTGACAGGGCGGAGGCAGTGACAGGGCGGAGGCAGTGACAGGGCGGGCCGGACTGTGGCTGGGCAGAGCAAGGCGGACTGGTGTGCTGTCCCTGATTGGAGGAGAGGGCAGCCAACCAGATGACAGCGGGGGCGGAGCCCACACCCCGGCGGGCCAGAGACCTGTTCTATGCTGCCTGTGTCCTGCAGGAGGTAGGCAAGTACAATATGGGGGTGGTGGGGGTATATTTAATATATATGGGGGTGGTGGGGGTATATTTTATATGTATTGGGAAGGTAGGTGTATATTTAATATATATATGGTGGTGGGGGTATATTTTATATGTATTCGGGAGGTGTGGGTATATTTTACTGCTGCGGCCGAGTTTATTCGAGCATTTGCCCGTTCTCGGCCGCAGCAGTAACCTGGCGCGCGCCAGTGGGTGCCGGGCGCGCGTCGGAGCCTCGGAGGAGAGGCCCGCCGATCGGAGCTTCCCCCTCTCCTTACCGGGTCCGCCGGGTTCTCCGGAACGTCCCGCCGCCGTCGTGACATCCACGCGACACCAGGGCTCCCTCGGGGAGCCCTGGGCACGCGTACAGGCGGCACAGGCACCCGATGATGCGTGACCGCGCATCGGCACGCTGAGGGAGTGCGGCTCGCAAGCCGGGACATTTCCCGGCTTGCGGAATGAGCCGCACTCGAATAAAGTGTGCCGCCTGTGTATATGTATTCGGGAGGTGGGGGTATATTTTATATGTATTCGGGAGGTGGGGGTATATTTTATATGTATTCGGGAGGTGGGGGTATATTTTATATGTATTCGGGAGGTGGGGGTATATTTTATATGTATTCGGGAGGTGGGGGTATATTTTATATGTACTCGGGAGGTGGGGGTATATTTTATATGTACTCGGGAGGTGGGGGTATATTTTATATGTATTCGGGAGGTGGGGGTATATTTTATATGTATTCGGGAGGTGGGGGTATATTTTATATGTATTCGGGAGGTGGGGGTATATTTTATATGTACTCGGGAGGTGGGGGTATATTTTATATGTACTCGGGAGGTGGGGGTATATTTTATATGTACTCGGGAGGTGGGGGTATATTTTATATGTACTCGGGAGGTGGGGGTATATTTTATATGTATTCGGGAGGTGGGGGTATATTTTATATGTATTCGGGAGGTGGGGGTATATTTTATATGTATTCGGGAGGTGGGGGTATATTTTATATGTATTCGGGAGGTGGGGGTATATTTTATATGTATTCGGGAGGTGGGGGTATATTTTATATGTATTCGGGAGGTGGGGGTATATTTTATATGTATTCGGGAGGTGGGGGTATATTTTATATGTATTCGGGAGGTGGGGGTATATTTTATATGTATTCGGGAGGTGGGGGTATATTTTATATGTATTCGGGAGGTGGGGGTATATTTTATATGTATTCGGGAGGTGGGGGTATATTTTATATGTATTCGGGAGGTGGGGGTATATTTTATATGTATTCGGGAGGTGGGGGTATATTTTATATGTATTCGGGAGGTGGGGGTATATTTTATATGTATTCGGGAGGTGGGGGTATATTTTATATGTATTCGGGAGGTGGGGGTATATTTTATATGTATTCGGGAGGTGGGGGTATATTTTATATGTATTCGGGAGGTGGGGGTATATTTTATATGTATTCGGGAGGTGGGGGTATATTTTATATGTATTCGGGAGGTGGGGGTATATTTTATATGTATTCGGGAGGTGTGGGTATATATTATATGTATTCGGGAGGTGGGGGTATATTTTATATGTATTCGGGAGGTGTGGGTATATTTTATATGTATTCGGGAGGTGGCGGTATATTTTATATGTATTCGGGAGGTGTGGGTATATTTTATATGTATTCGGGAGGTGTGGGTATATTTTATATGTATTCGGGAGGTGTGGGTATATTTTATATGTATTCGGGAGGTGGGGTATATTTTATATGTATTCGGGAGGTGTGGGTATATTTTATATGTATTCGGGAGGTGGCGGTATATTTTATATGTATTCGGGAGGTGTGGGTATATTTTATATGTATTCGGGAGGTGGCGGTATATTTTATATGTATTCGGGAGGTGGGGGTATATTTTATATGTATTCGGGAGACGTGTTTTTTTTTTAAATATGTATTGGGGGGTCGTAACTTTTACCATTGTGTCCAGTATTTTTGGACAAGCCATCTGGCAACCCTCCCCCCCTGCATCTAACATTACCCTCCTCCCCTGCATCTCACATCACCCTCCCCCCCTGCATCTAACATTACCCTCCTCCCCTGCATCTCACATCACCCTCCTCCGCTGCATCTCACATCACCCTCCCCCCCTGCATCTCACATCATCCTCCCCTGCATCTAACATTACCCTCCTCCCCTGCATCTCACATCACCCTCCCCCCCTGCATCTAACATTACCCTCCTCCCCTGCATCTCACATCACCCTCCTCCCCTGCATCTCACATCACCCTCCCCCCCTGCATCTCACATCACCCTCCTCCCTGCATCTCACATCACCCTCCTCCCCTGCATCTCACATCACCCTCCTCCCCTGCATCTCACATCACCCTCCCCCCCTGCATCTCACATCACCCTCCCCCTTCATCTCACATCACCCTCCCCCCCTGCATCTCACATCACCCTCCTCCCCTGCATCTCACATCACCCTCCTCCCCTGCATCTCACATCACCCTCCTCCCCTGCATCTCACATCACCCTCCCCCCCTGCATCTCACATCACCCTCCCCCCCTGCATCTCACATCACCCTCCCCCCCTGCATCTCACATCACCCTCCCCCCCTGCATCTCACATCACCCTCCCCCCCTGCATCTCACATCACCCTCCTCCCCTGCATCTCACATCACCCTCCTCCCCTGCATCTCACATCACCCTCCTCCCCTGCATCTCACATCACCCTCCTCCCCTGCATCTCACATCACCCTCCTCCCCTGCATCTCACATCACCCTCCCCCTGCATCTCACATCACCCTCCTCCCCTGCATCTCACATCACCCTCCTCCCCTGCATCTCACATCACCCTCCTCCCCTGCATCTCACATCACCCTCCTCCCCTGCATCTCACATCACCCTCCTCCCCTGCATCTCACATCACCCTCCCCCCCGCATATCACATCACCCTCCACCTGCATCTCACATCACCCTCCTCCCCTGCATCTCACATCACCCCCCCCCCCTGCATCTCACATCATCCTCCCCCTGCATCTCACATCACCCTCCTCCCCTGCATCTCACATCACCCTCCTCCCCTGCATCTCACATCACCCTCCTCCCCTGCATCTCACATCACCCTCCTCCCCTGCATCTCACATCACCCTCCCCCTGCATCTCACATCATCCTCCCCCCCTGCATCTCACATCATCCTCCCCCCCTGCATCTCACATCACCCTCCCCCCTGCATCTCACATCATCCTCCCCCCTGCATCTCACATCACCCTCCCCCCTGCATCTCACATCACCCTCCTCCCTGCATCTCACATCACCCTCCTCCCCTGCATCTCACATCACCCCCCCCCTGCATCTCACATCACCCTCCTCCCCTGCATCTCACATCACCCTCCCCTGCATCTCACATCACCCTCCCCCTGCATCTCACATCATCCTCCTCCCCTGCATCTCACATCACCCTCCCCCGTGCATCTCACATCACCCTCCCCCCCTGCATCTCACATCACCCTCCTCCCCTGCATCTCACATCACCCTCCCCCCCTGCATCTCACATCACCCTCTGCCACCCTGGATCTCACATCATCCTCCCCCCTGCATCTCACATCACCCTCCCCCCTGCATCTCACATCATCCTCCCCCCTGCATCTCACATCACCCTCCTCCCCTGCATCTCACATCACCCTCCCCCCTGCATCTCACATCACCCTCTGCCACCCTGGATCTCACACCTCATCATTTCTTCCCTCCCCCCCGCCCCCCCACCATATACCTACATCCGGCGGGAGAGGCTGGTATCCTGCGGTTGCCGGCGAAGGAGCAGGCAGGACTGCACACACTCGCTCTAGCAAGCGGCAGGCACCGGACGTGCCGCACAGCTAGAGCGCGCTCCTGCCCTGCAGTCCAGATAGCGGGCCCGGGGGGTGTGGGGGGAGGGGAGGAGGTGGGAGGGAGGAGATGGAGAGTGGGCTCGGGGGGGGGGGGGGGGGGAATAAAATGTCTGCATCTAGGAGTTGCTCTGATGGGGTAATCTCAGGACAGAAGTTGTGCTCCCGATTACATTCCATATCTGTTTATTACTCACTATTTTTAACTCTGTTTCTCTTTTCTCCGTTTGCATTATTTTTGTGTGTACACATACATCCACCTCCAATGGGGGAGGGGAATGAAACAGATAACGAACTAATTAGAACAGAAGAGGACACAAGGGGCTATGGAGGTAGAATGGGGCAAGTGCGAGTTTAACAAGCAGTGAGACACCCATAGTTCATACAGGTAAAACTAGAAAACTTCTAAAGACTAAACCAAGTGGGAGCAGAAAGGAAGGAGCAGATAAGATAATAGTACAGGCTGAAAAAAAAGCTTAAATGCATGCTTGCTAATGCAAGAAGGAAAAGAAGGGATCCAGCGCTCCACGGATTTCTGAATAAGAAAGATTTATTGTGCCACACAACGTTTCGACCTTATGGTCTTTATCAAGTGACTAGGCACTTGATAAAGACCATAAGGTCGAAACGTTGTGTGGCACAATAAATCTTTCTTATTCAGAAATCCGTGGAGCGCTGGATCCCTTCTTTTCCTCAGTGTACTTTGGAGTTTATGGCAGGTACTTCCTTGAACCAGCAGCACCGGTAAATTGTATGCATTTTCTTTTTTGTGGAGTGCAGCCTTAACCCCTTTTACAGTGCTAATGCAAGAAGCCTGACAGATAAAATGGGGGAGCTTGAATTAATAGCTGCAAGGGAGCAGTATGATATCATAGGCATTACTGAAACATGGTGGGATGAAACTCATGACTGGACAGTTAATTTGGAGGGTTATTCCCTTTTCGGAAGGATCAAGCAAATAGAAGGGGAGGTGGAGTATGCTTATATGTTAAACCGGGTCTAAAACCTATTATAAGGGAAGATGTTTATGAAGGGAATTAGGAAAATGTAGAGACCTTGTGGATAGAAATTAGCAGTGGAGGTAAAAGTATGAAGAAAATGTTTGTAGTTATATGCTATAAACCACCAAATATCTGTGAGATTGAGGAAGCTAAAATACTTTGCAAATGGAGAAGGCATCAAAACTAGGCCAAGTTTGCATAATGGGGGATTTTAATTATCCAGACACAGACTGGGGAAATGAGATTAGCATTACAACAAAAGGAAACAGGTTTTGGGGGGTGCTTAAAGACAATTATATGACCCAAATTATTGAGGAACCAACCAGGAGAGGCGCAATACTGGATTTGGTAAAATCAAACAATGTAGAAGTTATAACAAATATTCAAGTCCTGGAATATTTGGGTAACAGTGATCATAACATGGTCTCATTTCAAAAAATGATCAAAAAACAGATTACTTGGGCTCAACAAAGACCTTAAACTTTAGAAAAGCAGATTTTAATCAACTAAGGTCTAATCTACAAGTAATACATCAGAATTATATTTTTGCAGGGAAAAATGTAGAAGATAAATGGGCAGTCTTTAAAACATTGTTAGAAAAGCACACTTAGTGTATACCCTTGGGTAATAAGTATATAAGAAATAAGTCAAAACCAAATGTGGCTAAATAAACAGATAGGGGAGGAAATGGACAAGAAGAGGAAGGCGTTTAGATTCTTGAAGTCAGAAGGGACGGTGACATCGTATCAGAATTATAAGGAATGTAAAAAAAAATTGCAAAAGGGCAATCAAATTAGCAAAAATGGATAATAAAAAAAAGGATTGCAATAGAAAGTAAGGTCAACCCTAAAAAGTTCTTTAAGTACCTTAATAATAAAAAAAATTAGAAAAGAAAATATAGGACCCTTTCAGTGTGAGATGGGTAGGCAGATTATTGGAAATAAGGAGAAAGCAGAGGTATTAAACAAATTCTTTGCCTCTGTGTTTACCAGGGAAGAATCAAGTTCAATAGTAGTGCCGCAGGAGGAAGCCACAACCTCCATATTAATGAACAATTGGTTAACTGAGGAAGAAGTTCATAAGCGGCTTGAAAAAATGAAAGTAAATAAGGCACCTGGCCCCGATGGCATACATCCAAGAGTTCTGAAGGAGTTAAGTTCAATAATAGCAAAACCATTACATTTAATATTCAGGGACTCCATTTCCACAGGCTCAGTACCACAAGATTGGCATAAAGCAGATGTGGCGCCTATATTTAAAAAGAGAGCTAGATCACAACCAAGGAATTACAAACCTGTAAGCCTGACTTCAATAGTAGGGAAACTATTTGAAGGTTTAATACGGGATAATATTCAGGAATACCTAATGGAAATTTTTTTTATTAGTAATAGTCAGCACAAATTTATGAAGGATAGATCTTGCCAAACTAACCTTATTTGTTTTTTTGAGGAGGTAAGTAGGAATTTAGACCAGGGTAATGGTCTACTTAGATTTTGCAAATGCTTTTGATACGGTTCCACACAAGAGGTTGGTGTACAAAATAAAGCAAATTGGACTCAGTAATGTATGCACCTGGATTGAAAACTGGTTGAAGGATTGTCACGGGAGACAAAGACTAATACCAGGGATCAATATCGCCAGACAGAACACGAGAGTTTATCAAATTAATTTATTGGAAAAAACATCCACAACTATACAAATGACACAAACATCACACATACCTAACTGGGGAAACTGGGGGATACCCTGCCTAACTAGTCGCAGGGATCTACTTGCAGAGATTTCCCCTGTTCTCTCTTTGACAAGTGCCTACAAGACTGGTTTTCAGACCTGAGACCAGCACTGGATTGGACACTGCAGTTTCTCCCTGTCATAGCAACACTCTCTGCAGGCTCTGTCTGCTAGGGGTCTCCCTCCCTGTCTGCTAGGGGGTCTCCCTCCACACCTTTTTATATACTTAAACTATAATATTGCAACTCAGGGCCAGGAGCTGCCTACATGCCCAGGCCCTGATTGGTGGGTAGAACTGCAACATAACATTTGCAACAATTTTATGCAAACCTATTAACCCCTGATTCCTGAGGTGCTGGCACGAAGCAAAGACATACACATATATATACATAACATACAATACAATACCAATGTATTACTGACAGGTAGGGGTAATGGCAGACTTAGCCTTTATTATCAGCAGCCATATTTCCTCCCTACCGTCACACCTCCCCACTCAAGCGGAGAGCTCTGGGGTAGCGACCCCAACGGGTTCATCCCCAAGCGTGACGCCTGAAGGTCAGAGCTAAGCCGGCCCGGGATCGTCCTGCCGGGAGAGTCCATTGGCATTGCCGTGCTCACTCCCTTTTTTGTGCTGAACGGTAAAGTCATATTCTTGGAGGGTCAGACTTCACCGCAGCAGCTTATCCCCTAACACCCGCCGTAACCAGCTCAGGGGGTTGTGGTCAGTAATGACCGTAAATGGGCGGCCATACACATATGGTTGAAGCTTCCTGAGGGCCCATACTATAGCCAGGCACTCTCTCAACTGTAGCATAAGCAGCCTCCCGATCTAATAACTTGCGGCTCAGGGACACGATTGGGTGTTCAACCCCATCGGCACCCACCTGACTCAACACTGCACCAATGCCAAAGTGAGAGGCATCAGTTTGAATCAGGAACCGCTTATCATAGTCGGGAGCTGCTAGGATTGGAGAGCTTGCTAGGGCAGCCTTCAGAGCTGAGAAGGCACCCTCACACTCCGGTGACCAGGTTACCGTGCGAGGGAGCCTCTTTTTAGTCAGGTCAGTAAAGGGTTTGACCACAGCACTGTAATTGGGTACAAATTTGCGGTAATACCCACCGGTCCCCAAAAAGGCTAGCACCTGCTTCTTAGTTCTGGGAACCGGCCACCCCACAATGGATTCCGCCTTGGCAGGCTCAGGTTTCAGATGCCACCCACCTACCCTGTGCCCGAGATATACGACCTCTGCCATCCTTATCTGGCTTTAATGTTAGCCCGGCCTCCTGGATGCGGGCTAGGACTGCCGCTACATGAGTAAGGTGGTAAGCCCAGGAATTACTAAAGACCGCTAGGTCATCTAAGTATGTCCTAGCATACCCCTGCATTCTGTCTAGCAGGCGGTTGACCAGACGCTGGAAGGTAGCCGGTGCATTCTTCATCCCAAATGGCACAACGGAAAATTCATACAAGCCACTTGGGGTGATGAAGGCAGACTTCTCCCGCGCCTCCTGGGTCAATGGGATCTGCCAGTACCCCCAGCTCAGATCCATGGTGGTCAGATATCTTGCCCCAGCGAGCTCGTCTAACAGCTCATCCATCCGTGGCATGGGATAGGCATCCGACACTGTCTGGGCATTTTACTGCCGGTAGTCTATGCAGAACCGGGTGGTTCCATCCTTTTTGGGAACAAGGACCACTGGCGAGGTCCAGGGACTCTGTGACCTGGAGATCACTCCCATCTTCAAGATCTCCTCAATCTCCTTCTCCATGCTTTGTTTTATCTTCACAGACACTCGGTAGGCGGACTTCCGAAGCGGCCTCTGATCACCAGTGTTGACCGGATGATCAGTGTGGTGAGTCCGTCTCGGCTCGTCCGTGAACAGATTTCCATACCTTCCTAATAACTCTCGCGCCTGCTTCCGTTGGGAAGCCGCGAGCTGGGACCCTATCACCACGTCCTCCACAGAGCTTCCCTCACTAGCCTCCCCTAGGAGATCGGGCAGAGCTCTGCTTGCTGCATCTCCCGATGGTGGGCTACACACTGTCATCACCACCGGTCCATTTGCATGGTATTCTTTAAACATGTTGATGTGGTAGCTCCGATGTCTACCCAACACCTGATCTAGAGCTACCACGTAATTTGACTCGTTCACCTGCCGGATTACCGGATATGGGCCGGACCAGGCAGCTAGGAGTTTATTCTGGCGAGTCGGCTTCAGAACAAGCACCTGCTGCCCTTGGATGAACTCTCTACTACGGGCATTTCTATCATACCAGCGCTTCTGCCTGATCTGAGCTCCCTTGAGGTTTGCATGCGCTAAGCCCATTAGATCTGCCAACCGATCTCTGAGCTCCACCACATACTGGAACACCGTCGCATCCGTTGTGGTGGTCTCCCCCTCCCAACCCTCCCGGAACAGGTTGAGCGGTCCACGGACTTGGCGCCCATATAGAAGCTCGAAGGGTGAGAAACCGGTAGACTTCTGTGGCACCTCCCTGTTTGCAAACAGTAGGTGCTGTTGGTGTGCTTCCCAGTCCCCTCCCTCTGCCTCCACAAATGCACGCAGCATCTGTTTCAGGGTGCCATTGAACTGCTCACACAGTCCGTTGGTTTGAGGGTGATAGGGGGTCGTGCGGAGAGAGGTCACCCAGCACGCAGCTCAGAGATTTTGGAGCAGCTCGCTCAAAAACTGTGCTCCCTGGTCAGTCAGGATATCACTAGGGAAACCTACTCTAGTAAAAATATTTATCAGCGCCTCAGCCACCTTCCGGGTGTCAATGGAAGAAAGAGCCACCACCTCCGGGTACCTGGTCGCAAAGTCTATGACCGTTAAAATATATCTTTTCCCTGACCTACTGGGAATCATCAGAGGCCCGATGATGTCTACCGCTACACGCTGAAATGGTTCCCCTATCACCGGTAGCGGCCTCAGGGGGGCCTTCGCCCAATCACCTTGCCTCCCCACTCGCTGGCAGGTATCACAGGTGCGGCAGAACGCCAATGTCTTCCGTGATACCCCCGGCCAGTAGAAACTCTGGGTCAGCGTGGCCCTCGCACGGGTAACCCCCTGATGCACGGCAAGCGGTATCGCATGCGCTAAGTGCAACAACTGTTCACGGTACTTAGTAGGTACCACCAACTGACTTTTGGCTGTCCATGGTCTGTCCGGAGGTGTCGGGGCTTTTTCCCGGTATAAGAGTCCCTGACGCCACAGAATCCGCTCGGATCCGGACTCGGAGGACGGTTCAGCAGCACGCTGCCTCATGCCCTCCAAGCTCGGGTCCGTCCGTAAGGAATCACGGAACGTCTGGCTCTGCTCCAGCCCACTGGCCCTAGTCACACAGTCTGGGATATCAGTCTCAGTCAGGGCAGGCTCCGCTCGACTTACCCGGTTAACCTTCTCTGGAACGTCCACGACTGGGGGTTCCAAGGCCTCGGAAGTGATAGTTTCAGGATTGGGACCCTGAACCGCAGCCGAGTCTGGGATGGGACCACAGCTACAGCTACGGCATCGTCCTCCTCGTAGCTGCATCGGTGTCGACCCAAGTCATTGCCCAACAGTATAGGAGCATCGAAGCCGGGCAGAATGCCGACATCGCGGATGCCTTGGCCCGCACCCCAGTCCAAGAACACACGGGCCACTTGGAGAGATTTGCTGCCCCCATCCGCCAGTCACCCTCATCCCCATCCCAAGTAGAAGATGCTCTGGCCCGATCATATCTGGCCGAACCAGAGTAACAGCAGCACCGGAATCCAGCATACCGGCGGTCATCCGGTCCCCAATGGTCACCGGTCGAAGGTGCTTGATCCGGACATCCGTGGGACCAACACCAATCGTGGCAACCTGGGAAGCGGGGTCGACTGAAACAAAGGGGTTCGTCGCGACTGGCACCAGGAATGTAGGGGAGGGTGCTGGATCATCTGGGCTGCCTATCCAGGCGACTGCCCGGGCCGCTTGGGTACGTTGCCCAGCCCCTGCACCCTGGGGCTGGAGAAGCTTGGGACATTCGCGTTTCATGTGCCCCGTCTGGTTGCACCTGAAGCATCGCTGTTCATGGACGAACTCGGTAGGAGCTGGCCGGGTGCTGATAGGCGCTGCGGCTGGCCACCAGGAGCTTGTACTGGTTCGGGCGGCATCAGGCTGTTGAGGCTGTAATGGTACTGTCGGTTTTAGGGGCACTGTGGGCCGCCTCCGGAGATGAGGACGTTCGGCTACAAAGTCATCGGCTAGGGCCGCCGCTTGCCTTGCGCTGGCCTGTTTGCGGTCGGTGACCCACTCTCGGATCTCAGGCAAGCATTTTAGCATGAACTGTTCATTGACCATCAGATCATGGAGTGCCTTAAAGGTTGTTACTTCACACCTGGCGATCCATCTTTTAGAATTGTGCTCTAGCCGGGACATGAACTCTAGGTGCGTGTCTTGGGACCCCTTGTTCAGGTCTCTGAACTGAGTCCGGTAGGTCTCTGGGGTAACAGCATACCGCACCAGTAGAACCTCCTTCACAACTGGGTAGTCCTTTGCATCCTCCCGGTCCATCTCACGGTGGGCCACCGCTGCTTTGCCACGCAGCTGAGGGGCCAGGTATTTGACCCAGTTCTCCTTAGGTAGGTCATGCATGTCACAATAGTTCTCAAAGGACCGCAGATATTCATCAATGTCATCCGTGTCCTCACAAAACGCGGCAAAGCTGCTATACTTGATTCGGGGTGCCTGACTGGCACGGGACCTCCTACTTCCCAATGATGATCGGGTGGGTGCGTGAGCCGTCAGGAGCTGGGTGACTCGCTCAGCAGCGGTGGCCTCGCTGCCTAGGTCATCCAGCGCACGCCGGCATGCCCACCACCACTGCGGGCGGCTCCGTCGAATCCTCCTCTGACTCCTCACCGGAGTTGGCTGGTGATTCCTGAAGTCCAGAGGGGCCCGGAAGTGCCTCAGGGCTGGCCGGTGCTTCAGCTCTAACCCCTGAGCGCTGCGCCTCATACGCTAGCAAGTCGGCAATCAGCTGCGTCTTGTTGTGGTTTCCGGTAGAACAATCCGAAGAAAGATCCGGTCCTTGGTCCAGGACCGATACTTGGCTGGCATCCTTGTAGTCTTATCTGTACGTTTACTAAGCTACAGGGACTGGTAAGGGTGTGTGTCTGAGTATTGTACAGCTGTAACTCTGAGTTCTGTGATCTTCAGAATGGAGACCTCACTCAGGACAGATATTCCCTTAAGAATATCGGTGCTGAGCCTGGCGATCCCACCTTCTGCAACCAGAAAATAGCTGGTCACGTGAGACCAGGACTAATACCAGGGAACAGTATCGCCAGACAGAACACGAGAGTTTATAAAATTAATTTATTGGAAAAAACATATCCACAACTGTACAAATGACACAAACATCACACATACCCAACTGAGGAAACTGGGGGATATCCTGCCTAACTAGTCGCAGGGACCTATACCCAACTGGGGGATAGCCTGCCTAACTAGTCACAGAGATTTCCCCTGTTCTCTCTTTGCCCAGTGCCTACAGGACTGGTTATCAGGCCTAAGACCAGCACTGGATTGGACACTGCAGTTTCTCCCTGTCACAGCAACACCTCTGTAACTCTCTGCAGGTTCTGTCTGCCAGGGGTCTCCCTCCCTGTCTGCCAGGGGTCTCCCTCCCTGTCTGCCAGGGGTCTCCCTCCCTGTCTGCCAGGGGTCTCCCTCCCTGTCTGCCAGGGGTCTCCCTCCCTGTCTGCCAGGGGTCTCCCTCCCTGTCTGCCAGGGGTCTCCCTCCACACCTTTTTATATACTTAAACCAATATTGCAACACTCAGGCCCAGGTGCTGCCTACATGCCCGTTCCTGATTGGTGGGTAGGAAGGTGCTGCCTACATGCCCGTTCCTAATTGGTGGGTAGAACTGAAACATAATAGGTTTGCATAGAATTGTTGCAAATGTTAACTCCTGATTCCTGAGGTGCTGGAACAAAACAAAGACATACATATATATATATACATAACATATAATACAATACCAATGTATTACTGACAGGTAGGGGTAATGGCAGACTTAACCTTTATTAACAGCAGCCATTTTCCCCCCTACCGTCACAAGGATAGACAACAGAGGGTTGTCATAAATGGAACTTTTTCCGGTTGATCTAAAGTCAGGAGTGGAGTACCTCAGGGATCGGTACTGGGACTCCTGCTTTTTAACTTGTTGTCATCAAGAGCAAAGTCTCCATCTTTGCTGATGATACACAATGTAGTAAGGTAATAGAATCAGCAGGATGTAATTTCTCTCCAGAAGGACTTGGAGAGACTGGAAACGTGGGCAGGTAAAGGGCAGATGAGGTTTAATACAGATAAATGTACGGTTATGCATTTGGGATGCAAGAAAAAAATGGCGACTTACACATTAAATGGGGATAAATTGGGGGAATCCTTGATGGAGAAGGATTTAGGAGTGGTTGTAGACAGCAGGCTTAGCAATAGTGCCCAAAGTCATGTAGTAGCTGCAAAGGCAAACAAGATCTTATCTTGCATCAAACGGGCAATGGATGGAAGGGAAGTAAACATAATTATGCCCCTTTACAAAGCATTAGTAAGACCACACCTTGAATATGGAGTACAATTTTGGGCACCACTCCTTAGAAAAGACATTCTGGAACTAGAGAGAGTGCAGAGAAGAGCCACCAAATTAATAAAGGGGATGGACAATCTAACTTATGAGAAGAAGCTAGCTAAATTAGATTTATTTACATTAGAAAAGAGGCGTCTAAGAGGGGATATGATAACTATATACAAATATATTCAGGGACAGAACAAGGAGCTTTCAAATGAACTATTCATTCCACGGGCAGTACAAAGGACTCAGGGGCATCCCTTAAAGTTGGAGGAAAGGAGATTTCACCAGCAACAAAGGAAAGGGTTCTTTACAGTAAGGGCAGTTAAAATGTGTAATTCATTACCCATGGAGACTGTGATGGCAGATACAATAGATTTGTTCAAAAAAAGGTTGGACATCTTTTTTAGAAAGGAAAGTTATACAGGGATATACCAAATAAGTATACATGGGAAGGATGTTGATCTGGGATTAATCTGATTGCCAATTCTTGGAGTCAGGAAGGAATTTATTTTTCCCCTTATGAGATCATTGGATGATATGACTCTGGGGTTTTTTGTTTGCCTTCCTCTGGATCAACAAGTATAGATATAGGATAAAGTAGCTGTTGTCTAAATTTAGCATAGGTTGAACTTGATGGACGTACGTATTTTTTCAACCTCATCTACTATGTAACTATGTAATGAATCGTGTCAACAGTTGTCAATTGGAGTACAATTTTGGGCACCACTCCTTAGAAAATACATTATGGAACTAGAGTGCGCAAATCAATAAAGGGGATAGACAATCTAACTTATGAGGAGAGGCTAGCTAAACTAGATTTATTTACATTAGAAAAGAGGCATCTAAGAGGGGATATGAAAACTATATACAAATATATTTGAGGACAGTACAAGGAGCTTTACATAGCTACATAGTAAAAAGAACTATTCATCCCAAGGGCAGTGAAGGAAGACCTAATTTCCTCGCCTATGCTTCAGGACTGAGAGGAGCCTTTCCTCTGCCAAGAAAAACTGAAGCCTTATGACTGGATACACAATCAGCACCATTTTGCAGCAGACTTCCCCGGAGAAGCTTTCACGCCCTGCCACTGTTATCTTCGATTTTTGATGAGCTTTTCAGGCCTGGTAGACGAACGAAATGAAACGTAACGCAAGCCAGGTTTCAAATCCTTTGTCTCAATTTATTACTCATAGGGTAATGACTTTTATACAGAAAAAAGAAGATATTGGTTAGAGGCGTAACATAGGCATATCCTAGGTGTGTCTTAGGCGTAGCTTTGATTAGAGGCGTGATTTAGGAGCAGGACATATTAATGGCGTGACTTTTGGGACGTGTTTTCCCAATACAAGCAATGTCTGAATACATAGCTTATTCATTGTCTGTTATCAAGAGACCTTGAATCTTTAGCAACTATATTACACTATTTTGCTTCTTGCAGAGAACCATTATATTATATTCTAACTAAAACATCAGGAAATTGACAACACAAAAGTATCGTAGTAATATCCTGACCAGGAAGAAAGGAAATGCAATTTGGCAGAAACTGAGTGCATTTAGGAATTATATTTCAGCAAAAGGCTGACTACAGAATCTTAACTAGTTATGACCAGACAATATGGAAGCTTAACATGAGTGCAGATTCTGGCCTGACATACTGGTCCTAACAGGCAGTACAAAGGACTCAGGGTCATCCCTTAAGGTTGGAGGAAAGGAGATTTCACCAGCAACAAAGGAAATAGTTCTTTACAGTAAGGGCAGTTACAATGTGGAATTCATTACCCATGGAGACTGTGATGGCAGATACAATAGATTTGTTCAAAAAAAGGTTGGACATCTTTTTAGAAAGGAAAGGTATACAGGAATATACCAAATAAGTGCCTTAACATGTTGATCCAGGGAGTAAGCCAATTCTCGGGAGTCAGGAAGGAATGTATATGTCCCCTTATGAGAGATCATTGGATTATATTTCTATGGGGTTTTTTGTTTGCCTTCCTCTGAATCATTATACTGCAAGTATGGATATAGGAGAAAGTATCTGTCGTGTAAATTGAGCATAGGTTGAACTTGATGGACGCACGTCTTTTTTTAACCTCATGTAACTATGTAACGTGATGGGTTACCACGGCAAACTGAAGACGCTGAATACAACCCTGGTAGCAGAGACTGGAATACGCCCACCAACCCTGCTCGCAGTCTCTGAACGGGAGGCAGTGGATAGCAATTTCAAAGCAACCAGGGACTCTCCCATTACACTGAATGGAGCGCCTTATACACCTCTCAAGGACCAGTAGAGGGGGAGAAGGCATCACTTGTGGTGCCGTCAGATACTTAGCACTTAATTCCATGGCTGTTAGGAGTCCGCAGGCAATAAGCAGGACAGGAGACACGCTAAGTGATTCTGTACACTCTAAACCTGTTGATATTTAGAATATTTGCCATTGGGAGAGCACATAAGAGAAGTACCATGTTCCGATAACGTGGGAATGGGCCAGAAGGGGTTCTCACCCCGAAAAGTCGCACCCCCCCCATCCTGTATTTGTAATTGTATGTTACATTTAGTGTTATTTCCCTGTATGACAGTGCCACAATAATTGTTATATTTATAAGATATTCATCATACTCCTGTGAGCCTTCGATTTATCCTTCAGACACATCAGACCAGTAGTCTCTCTTCCATATACCCATGGGTAAGTATTTGCTTTCAGACGTATAGCTGATATAGTTGTTATATCTGTCCATAATGCTTGAAGTGTGAGACTGTTTACAAACCATTTCATCGGTACTCATTTTTGAGTAGATATATATTGGTTCATGTGTTTCTCGGAGTCTGTGTATATATGGTGTTTGTATTTTTTTTGTCTGTATTTATATTCTTTTTCATATCACTAGTAAAATAAATATATTTTTGCATTACTACTTGTTGTCTGGATTACTTCATTCTCAGTGATGAAGTGAGTGTGGGGAACCCTCATGAGTATATATAATAACCTGAAAATCCTTTAATTGCCTTAAGTATATTGCCAGGGGGTTCAACTGCTAAATGAAATAAGTCAAAGGGGATAACGGACACCCTTGCCTCGTACCCCTGTACAATGTAAATTCAGAAGACCGTATTCTAGTTGCAATTACAGGCATACCCCGCTTTAAGGACACTCACTTTAAGTACACTCGCGAGTAAGTACATATCGCCCAATAGTCAAACGGCAGCTCACGCATGCGCCTGTCAGCACGTCCTGAACAGCAAAGTTGAACTCCCTACCTGTACCGAAGCTGTGCGCAAGTGGGGAGACTATAGAGCCTGTTACAAATGCATTATTTACACCAGTTATGCACGTATATGATGATTGCAGTACAGTACATGCATGGATAAGTGGAAAAAAAGGAGTGCTTCACTTAAAGTACATTTTCACTTTACATACATGCTCTGGTCCCATTGCGTACGTTAATGCGGGGTATGCCTGTATCTGGGTTTTAGGTTTATAGTACAGTAAATTGTTGTTAATTGCTCGCATCAATTGACAACATTATTTTTGTTGCTCTCCAGATTGATGTATGTGCAGTTTATTGCCGCTAACAATTTCCATGTTTTTGACATTTGAATATAGGGAAAGCCCCGGGAACTCTGTTTTGCTGTGTCTGCAAACACGTCCCTCTATTTGTGCTAGTCAAGATCCTAATTCCCTTGAGATTGAAGTTGAAGCCACTGTTCAACTACATGCTGCTCCGGAAGTCTCATTCTCTCAATGTTGTCTCAATTTTGTTATCCGAGTCTCAAAAAGCTGATGCATCCTCATGCAGGATAATTACAGACTGCTGCGGCCATAAAACCGGAAGTGATGTCACCACATTGCAGGAGCTTGACCAGATGAAGTCCGAGACACAGGGGTGTGTGACAGAACTAAGCAAAGGAGTGGAGGAGGGTTAATTACACCCCTTGTGTTGAGCCTATTGATGTTTATAACTTACCCTGGAACTACATTGTATTAAAATTGTGCCCGGAGCATTTTTCTTGGACTTTTAGGTTTACTTATTAGAACATACTAAATGCTTAGACCCTGATTAGGCTCTACTTATGTCTGACCTCAAAAGGAATGTTTTTTTGTATCCTGACTGCTTTCCAAATGATTATTTTAAACACTAGACAACCTATAAACAAGCAAAAATGTTTCTGACAAAAAACAAATGAGGGAGGAAAAGATTGAAAAGGAGAAAGAGGAAGGGGGGAAAATTAAATAAACTGACTATATGTATTAGACATAGAACTGAGTCCCCATTAACCTCAGCATGCAGCCTCTCACCACAAGGACTGGCCAACAAAAGTGTCTCCCCTCTAAGAATTAGTGCCAAGCCATCCTCATAGCGCAACCGGAAGTGGCAGAACAATTCCTCCATTAATGGACTGTATAGCCACTCCTCCAGAGGTCAAAAGCTTTCCATCCTACCTAAAGGAAAGAGCTGTGACCCCACAGGGGTGTGCTGCCATGGGACACACCCAATCAGGTACCACCTATCCTACCTAAAGGAAAGAGCTGTGACCCCACAGGGGTGTGCTGCCATGGGACACACCCAATCAGGTACCACCTATCTTACCTAAAGGAAAGAGCTGTGACCCCACAGGGGTGTGCTGCCATGGGACACACCCAATCAGGTACCACCTATCCTACCTAAAGGAAAGAGCTGTGACCCCACAGGGGTGTGCTGCCATGGGACACACCCAATCAGGTACCACCTTACTTTGCTTACTCTACATTCATAAAGACTTCACTTCATGATCAGAGTACACAAGAGTGCCTTAGGCTGCATCAATACTACCCGCGAACATGCGTGGCACGAACAAAAGGCCGTACCTCTATGAGGTAGGCCGTAGAGCACATGACCAGACACGTGATGAAGCGCGACCATGCGCACGATTCGAGCAGACAAACAATTTTGTGTTTGTCGCGCGACGGCCAGGACACATACGTGGTTCAGCCAAAAAACACAAACAGCTCACGTGATGTCAAGGCCACGCCTCCACCACACCTCCCTGTCGCTGTGGATCACAGGCCACAGATCGCTTGGTTGGCAGGCACGCTACGCCATGCGCTCTCCAACTATATCCGCGGCCTTACAATGCCTGACACCCCTACACAATTCCCCAGCGCGGTCATCTTCCCTGCGTGTCCTTTTATCGCCGCTTGCCTTTGTCTAACAATGACATTTAGAGCGCAGTGTTCTTTCCGTTAACATATTCTCTAAATAACGGGAGGCGTGTAATAATTACAGAGGTCTGAGAGAGTTTTTGGAATCACGATTAGTTCAGATACAGAATATAACTCCAACCTACAAGCGCAGGTGAAGAGAAAAATATAAATATAATAATATAGTGTAGTTGTACAGGGACTTACCACTGTTGGAGAGAAACTGCTCTAAATCCAGCAGTGTACTGGTTAATTGCACAGGCAATCAACCAGACTCCACCTGGCTGATTAGGACTTTTAGAAAAAGACTGATAAGAGAAACAGGAAAGAGATTTCTTAGCTCACAATGGAGCCGACATAAGGCTGTGTTTTGAGATCAACACACAAAGGGACCAGACCTTTGCCTGGACCCTCAAGCGGACAACTACCCGGGCACCACTGACCTGAAGGGCAACCTGCGTTAAGGTACCGCTGAGACTTTGGAGTGATAAGTGGGTAAGTGGGTAAGGGGCTTCCTCCCCCACCCCCAGCTATGCAGAGAGGGACTGGGGAAGTAAGTTAGCCCTTACACAGAGATAAGTGTTTATTGTTTTATGTACATTTTGAGAAAATTCCAAGAAGGAAACAACGGAGCACAGCAGGAGAAAGGAGGGGGCTAAACACCAAAATGAAACTAAAAATCCTTTAATCCGTGATAGACATCATGGTAGGGGATGGGTAAAAAAAAGCTCTTACGCGTTTCAGGCCGTCGCCCTTTGTCAAAGAGAATATTTATTGCACATTTATGTACATTTTGGTTTGCTGTATTGTTTAAAAGGATGAGGCAATAAAGTTTTATATTAATTTCACCTTAAAAACGGTCTCCATTGCATACCTCTGCACACATCTCTTACAGTAGTATTTCTGATTTATATGGTATAAAATAAAATCCCATATAGTGCACTCTCACATCTCAATAAAACTTTAACTCATCTTTTCAGCTAATAAATCGGAAATAGTAAGTCGGAGGAGGACTTAAACAAGGAGCTGCGGCCCTGGGGATATATATCGCGATAGAAATTAGTATGGTAAATATCACTAGCACCATATATTACCAATTCAATAGTTCAGATATTAAAGCAAATGCTGCCTTCACTTACCAAAAAACATTGGTATATCAAGCTTCTCTTCTCGATCTACCTTCCGCTTTATCATGACGATATACACGGCGTAAAGCATCGCACCAACCAGAGACCAGAGGGAACCTAAGGAGTACAAGACTGGTTGTAGAGACTAAATGACATTGTAAATAAAATGACAGTACACATGACAAGTCATTATACAGATCCACCCCGAGGCAGGAGAATAATCCAAACGACACAAACTAGAAAATCTAACAGCTATCTCCATGTCCCCTCAAGCTTCCACTTAGGGAACCAAACCCTAATGAACACGATCTATTTGGAAGTGTTTAGTCAGCTACAATGAAGAAATATAAACAATTTTATTTTTTGCAAATTGATTGCGCAGAACTTCCCTGGTTCTTTCCCATGCAGACAGGCTCCTCTATCCCTCACCACAGCACACATTGCTGCGACAGGGGAAGTATTACACATTTACCTATGGTGTCTCTTCCTCCAGATGGATCAGATCCAGACAAACTAACAAGCACAATCCCCCCGATGCTGGGAATGAGAGGAAACAGATCAGGATGAGTAAGAGATTTCAGAAGACACAAAGGAGAAACATGTCAAATATAAAGATCCTGTACAACGAGCATCAGCCCGGGAGTACACAAAGGTACTTCCAGGGAGCTCGTTTTACACAGCACTGACCATACTGTGTGCTGGACATATGAGAGCTGTACAGAGCTGGAACATGTAACAGGCGTGTCAGCACGTCCCTTACAGCTGTCTGAGCCATTTACTGCCATGTGACAAAGTAACATCTCCTTATGGCCCCGATTACAAGCGCACTGAGAAGTGCAGAAACACGCAAACCTCAACATGGTAACTCTGTAATTATTCTGAAAATACCTCACAGGTAAAATGAAAAGCTAAAGAGTGGGTTAAAAGTGTTGTTTTATTTGACACCATACTATGTATCCGTGAGATTCGCTGGGTGACTATGTCAAGGGCACTAGAATATTAATCACAAGCGATAAGGAGTTTCTAAAGTTCTGCTCAGCAGGAATATTATTTTTAATATTAAACAAACAGGACCTACAGTACTCCTCAGACAATCTTATTGTTAACAAATCAGAGGGACAAGGAGACCCCTAAAGCAGTATTCGAAGCACTGACCAGGCCTTACATTGCAGAAAGGAAGGACAAATTCCCACCATGGTGCAGGCTGCAGCCCATGGTCTCACTAATAATCACATGCTTAACCAGTAACTAGCACTAAAGCAGCAATCCAACTGCACACTTCATTTTGTTACCTGAACCAAGGGGAACCATGGAGCTGATCTTTGGTCTCCAGCGGCCAATAGGAAGCCAGGACACAATGGTAGACGACCTGGCTTTCTATTAGTGGTTCATTTTACCAGTAATTGAGGGGGCCCCGGATCCTGGGGGAGCAGGAATCTGTGGGGCCCCGAGCCTGGGGAGGGGTGGCAAAAATCAGTGGGGCCATCGAAACTGTGGGGGGGGGACAAAAAATCGGTAGGACCCCTGAGCCTGAGGGGGCGGGAATCGGTGGGACCCCCAAGCCAGGTGGGAGGGAGTAAGAGTCGTGGGGCCCCTGAGGTTGAGGGAATCGGTGGGGCCCCTGAGGATGAGGGAATCGGTGGGGCCCCGGATGGGACAGCAGGAATCAGGGGGGCTATGAATTAGCTCAGGATTCAACCGGTTTAGTTAGGGGGGAAAAGCAGCTTTAAGAATCCTGCTATATTTATAGCTCTTACCTCAAAATGACAGCCAATAACTTGGAGAGAGTGAACCGGTCACCGCTGCTACTTGGGAACACCGAAGCCAGGATTAAAGTAAAGAGGCCTGAAACGTGAGACAAAATGAGTCAGGGCAGAGTTAGGCCTGCCGGAGCAGAATTATCCTGAGGAATACTTCAAGTGTGTGAGATAAATTACTGGGTATCCGGCCTGAGCGTAATATTACTGGGTATCCGGCCTGAGCGCAACATTACTGGGTATCCGGCCTGAGCGCAACATTACTGGGTATCCGGCCTGAGCGTAACATTACTGGGTATCCGGCCTGAGCGTAACATTACTGGGTATCCGGCCTGAGCGTAATATTACTGGGTATCCGGCCTGAGCGTAATATTACTGGGTATCCGGCCTGAGCGTAACATTACTGGGTATCCGGCCTGAGCGTAACATTACTGGGTATCCGGCCTGAGCGTAACATTACTGGGTATCCGGCCTGAGCGTAACATTACTGGGTATCCGGCCTGAGCGTAACATTACTGGGTATCCGGCCTGAGCGTAACATTACTGGGTATCCGGCCTGAGCGTAATATTACTGGGTATCCGGCCTGAGCGTAATATTACTGGGTATCCGGCCTGAGCGTAACATTACTGGGTATCCGGCCTGAGCGTAACATTACTGGGTATCCGGCCTGAGCGTAACATTACTGGGTATCCGGCCTGAGCGTTATATTACTGGGTATCCGGCCTGAGCGCAACATTACTGGGTATCCGGCCTGAGCGTAATATTACTGGGTATCCGGCCTGAGCGTTATATTACTGGGTATCCGGCCTGAGCGCAATATTACTGGGTATCCGGCCAGAGCGTAATATTACTGGGTATCCGGCCAGAGCGTAATATTACTGGGTATCCGGCCAGAGCGTAATATTACTGGGTATCCGGCCTGAGCGTAACATTACTGGGTATCCGGCCTGAGCGTAACATTACTGGGTATCCGGCCTGAGCGTAACATTACTGGGTATCCGGCCTGAGCGTAACATTACTGGGTATCCGGCCTGAGCGTAATATTACTGGGTATCCGGCCTGAGCGTAACATTACTGGGTATCCGGCCTGAGCGTAACATTACTGGGTATCCGGCCTGAGCGCAACATTACTGGGTATCCGGCCTGAGCGTTATATTACTGGGTATCCGGCCTGAGCGTTATATTACTGGGTATCCGGCCTGAGCGTAACATTACTGGGTATCCGGCCTGAGCGTAACATTACAAGGTATCCGGCCTGAGCGCAATATTACTGGGTATCCGGCCTCAGCGTTACATTACTGGGTATCCGGCCTGAGCGTAACATTACTGGGTATCCGGCCTGAGCGCAATATTACTGGGTATCCGGCCTGAGCGTTATATTACTGGGTATCCGGCCTGAGCGTAACATTACAAGGTATCCGGCCTGAGCGCAATATTACTGGGTTTCCGGCCTGAGCGTTATATTACTGGGTATCCGGCCTGAGCGTTAGATTACTGGGTATCCGGCCTGAGCGTAACATTACTGGGTATCCGGCCTGAGCGTAACATTACTGGGTATCCGGCCTGAGCGTAACATTACTGGGTATCCGGCCTGAGCGTAACATTACTGGGTATCCGGCCTGAGCGTAACATTACTGGGTATCCGGCCTGAGCGCAATATTACTGGGTATCCGGCCTGAGCGTAACATTACTGGGTATCCGGCCTGAGCGTAATATTACTGGGTATCCGGCCTCAGCGTTACATTACTGGGTATCCGGCCTGAGCGTAATATTACTGGGTATCCGGCCTGAGCGTTACATTACTGGGTATCCGGCCTGAGCGTAACATTACTGGGTATCCGGCCTGAGCGTAACATTACTGGGTATCCGGCCTGAGCGTAACATTACTGGGTATCCGGCCTGAGCGTAACATTACTGGGTATCCGGCCTGAGCGTAACATTACTGGGTATCCGGCCTGAGCGTTATATTACTGGGTATCCGGCCTGAGCGTTATATTACTGGGTATCCGGCCTGAGCGTAACATTACAAGGTATCCGGCCTGAGCGCAATATTACTGGGTATCCGGCCTGAGCGTTATATTACTGGGTATCCGGCCTGAGCGTTATATTACTGGGTATCCGGCCTGAGCGTAACATTACTGGGTATCCGGCCTGAGTGTAACATTACTGGGTATCCGGCCTGAGCGTAACATTACTGGGTATCCGGCCTGAGCGTAATATTACTGGGTATCCGGCCT
This sequence comes from Ascaphus truei, assembly GCF_040206685.1. Taxonomy (NCBI): domain Eukaryota; kingdom Metazoa; phylum Chordata; class Amphibia; order Anura; family Ascaphidae; genus Ascaphus; species Ascaphus truei. The sequence goes on along the minus strand of NC_134489.1, from coordinate 116,457,037 downwards.
GAGCGTTATATTACTGGGTATCCGGCCTGAGCGTAACATTACTGGGTATCCGGCCTGAGCGTAACATTACTGGGTATCCGGCCTGAACGTAATATTACTGGGTATCCGGCCTGAGCGTTATATTACTGGGTATCCGGCCTGAGCGTTATATTACTGGGTATCCGGCCTGAGCGTTATATTACTGGGTATCCGGCCTGAGCGTTATATTACTGGGTATCCGGCCTGAGCGTTATATTACTGGGTATCCGGCCTGAGCGTAACATTACTGGGTATCCGGCCTGAGCGTAACATTACTGGGTATCCGGCCTGAACGTAACATTACTGGGTATCCGGCCTGAGCGTAATATTACTGGGTATCCGGCCTGAGCGTTATATTACTGGGTATCCGGCCTGAGCGTAACATTACTGGGTATCCGGCCTGAGCGTAACATTACTGGGTATCCGGCCTGAACGTAATATTACTGGGTATCCGGCCTCAGCGTTACATTACTGGGTATCCGGCCTGAGCGCAATATTACTGGGTATCCGGCCTGAGCGTTATATTACTGGGTATCCGGCCTGAGCGTAACATTACAAGGTATCCGGCCTGAGCGCAATATTACTGGGTTTCCGGCCTGAGCGTTATATTACTGGGTATCCGGCCTGAGCGTTAGATTACTGGGTATCCGGCCTGAGCGTAACATTACTGGGTATCCGGCCTGAGCGTAACATTACTGGGTATCCGGCCTGAGCGTAACATTACTGGGTATCCGGCCTGAGCGTAACATTACTGGGTATCCGGCCTGAGCGTAACATTACTGGGTATCCGGCCTGAGCGTAACATTACTGGGTATCCGGCCTGAGCGCAATATTACTGGGTATCCGGCCTGAGCGTAACATTACTGGGTATCCGGCCTGAGCGTAATATTACTGGGTATCCGGCCTCAGCGTTACATTACTGGGTATCCGGCCTGAGCGTAATATTACTGGGTATCCGGCCTGAGCGTTACATTACTGGGTATCCGGCCTGAGCGTAACATTACTGGGTATCCGGCCTGAGCGTAACATTACTGGGTATCCGGCCTGAGCGTAACATTACTGGGTATCCGGCCTGAGCGTTATATTACTGGGTATCCGGCCTGAGCGTTATATTACTGGGTATCCGGCCTGAGCGTAACATTACAAGGTATCCGGCCTGAGCGCAATATTACTGGGTATCCGGCCTGAGCGTTATATTACTGGGTATCCGGCCTGAGCGTTATATTACTGGGTATCCGGCCTGAGCGTAACATTACTGGGTATCCGGCCTGAGCGTAACATTACTGGGTATCCGGCCTGAGCGTAACATTACTGGGTATCCGGCCTGAGCGTAATATTACTGGGTATCCGGCCTGAGCGTTATATTACTGGGTATCCGGCCTGAGCGTAACATTACTGGGTATCCGGGCCTGAGCGTAACATTACTGGGTATCCGGCCTGAGCGTAATATTACTGGGTATCCGGCCTGAGCGCAATATTACTGGGTATCCGGCCTGAGCGTAACATTACTGGGTATCCGGCCTGAGCGTAATATTACTGGGTATCCGGCCTGAGCGTAACATTACTGGGTATCCGGCCTGAGCGTAATATTACTGGGTATCCGGCCTGAGCGCAATATTACTGGGTATCCGGCCTGAGCGTAACATTACTGGGTATCCGGCCTGAGCGTAATATTACTGGGTATCCGGCCTGAGCGTAACATTACTGGGTATCCGGCCTGAGCGTAACATTACTGGGTATCCGGCCTGAGCGTTACATTACTGGGTATCCGGCCTGAGCGTAACATTACTGGGTATCCGGCCTGAGCGTAACATTACTGGGTATCCGGCCTGAGCGTAACATTACTGGGTATCCGGCCTGAGCGTAACATTACTGGGTATCCGGCCTGAGCGTTATATTACTGGGTATCCGGCCTGAGCGTTATATTACTGGGTATCCGGCCTGAGCGTAACATTACAAGGTATCCGGCCTGAGCGCAATATTACTGGGTATCCGGCCTGAGCGTTATATTACTGGGTATCCGGCCTGAGCGTTATATTACTGGGTATCCGGCCTGAGCGTAACATTACTGGGTATCCGGCCTGAGCGTAACATTACTGGGTATCCGGCCTGAGCGTAACATTACTGGGTATCCGGCCTGAGCGTAACATTACTGGGTATCCGGCCTGAGCGTAACATTACTGGGTATCCGGCCTGAGCGTAACATTACTGGGTATCCGGCCTGAGCGTAATATTACTGGGTATCCGGCCTGAGCGTTATATTACTGGGTATCCGGCCTGAGCGTAACATTACTGGGTATCCGGGCCTGAGCGTAACATTACTGGGTATCCGGCCTGAGCGTAACATTACTGGGTATCCGGCCTGAGCGTAATATTACTGGGTATCCGGCCTGAGCGCAATATTACTGGGTATCCGGCCTGAGCGTAACATTACTGGGTATCCGGCCTGAGCGTAATATTACTGGGTATCCGGCCTGAGCGTAACATTACTGGGTATCCGGCCTGAGCGTAACATTACTGGGTATCCGGCCTGAGCGTAACATTACTGGGTATCCGGCCTGAGCGTAACATTACTGGGTATCCGGCCTGAGCGTAATATTACTGGGTATCCGGCCTGAGCGCAATATTACTGGGTATCCGGCCTGAGCGTAACATTACTGGGTATCCGGCCTGAGCGTAATATTACTGGGTATCCGGCCTGAGCGTAATATTACTGGGTATCCAGCCTGAGCGCAATATTACTGGGTATCCGGCCTGAGCGTAATATTACTGGATATCCGGCCTGAGCGTAACATTACTGGGTATCCGGCCTGAGCGTAATATTACTGGGTATCCGGCCTGAGCGTAATATTACTGGATATCCGGCCTGAGCGTAACATTACTGGGTATCCGGCCTGAGCGTAATATTACTGGGTATCCGGCCTGAGCGTAACATTACTGGGTATCAGGCCTGAGCACTACACTTTCTCACCACAAAATATTCCTTTTAAAATCTTTTTTTGCAATGCTTCAAACTGAGATTATTTTTCTTGGGTGTAATGTGTGGATATTTTGACACTATATTTGATCGAAGAAGCTGCAAGTACTAGCCGAATATTATTAGGTAAAAAAAAATGTGATACGATAATTCTATAAATATAACCTGTCAAGGCTCCTACAGTATATGAGAACAGAAAAATCCGCAAGTGGCAGAAATACCCTAATTAATTAACAATTATTCAAACAAATATCAAGAAAATATAATCTTACCAGACGTAGAAGACAAGATGTTAACTATTGTAACTTGTGTGTCTGACAGGGCCTCCTGATAAGAAAAGTTTGCCAAGAACCACTGAAAATATTAAACACCAAAATAAAATATTTGTAAAAAAAATACACAGTATATAAATACAACGCATGTTAAAATCAAATGTTTCCTACAAAACTCAAATATTCACGTATTCATCTGAATTTGGTATAAATACGATAAGAAACCTCCTTATAGCAATGAGCAGTGCTCGACAAACCCGGTCGCCCACTCGCCAGGTATGATTGGATATTGGCTCGTGGCCAGTTAAATCCCTGCTCGAAAAAAAAAAAACCCCTCTAACTGATTGGGCGTGACGCGGGATGGAGCTGTCAGGACCTTTTTTTGGGGGGCGCTGAGCAGTCAAGCCGCCCTTCCTTCTCTGCACGTGTAAGTAAGTGTAAAAGTGTGTGTGTGTGTGTGTGTGTGTGTGTGTGTGTGTCTGCTCGCGCGCGGTGCCCCTGCCTCCTGCCCCTGGTCCCCGTCGCTGGCTGCCCGCCCAAGGCGGGAGGGGGTAGCGGTAGTGTTCCTTTCCTCTGTCCTCGGAGCTCCCTTGGCTGCCCGCGCAGGGCGGGAGATTGGCGCGGGGGGTGGAGAGCGGGGCAGTGGTGGTGGTGAGTGGTCGTGGCTGACTCCTGGTGGACATCCCGTGTGTGTGTATGGGAGAGAGAGAGAGAGAGAGAGAGAGAGAGAGAGAGAGAGAGAGAGAGAGAGAGAGAGAGAGAGAGAGAGAGAGTGTGTGTGTGTGTATATGGGAGAGTGTGTGTATGGGAGAGAGTGTGTATGGGAGAGAGTGTGTGTGTGTGTGTGTGTGTGTGTGTGTATGGGAGAGAGTGTGTGTGTGTGTGTGTGTATGGGAGAGAGTGTGTGTGTGTGTGTGTGTGTGTGTGTGTGTGTGTGGGTATGGGAGAGTGTGTGTGTGTGTGTATGGGAGAGTGTGTGTGTGTATGGGAGAGAGTGTGTGTGTGTGTGTGTGTGTGTGTGTGTGTCTGGGAGAGTGTGTGTGTGTGTGTATGGGAGAGTGTGTGAGTGTGTGTGTGTGTATGGGAGAGTGTGTGAGTGTGTGAGTGTGTGAGTGTGTGTGTGTATGGGAGAGTGTGTGTGTGTGTGTGTGTATGGGAGAGTGTGTGAGTGTGTGAGTGTGTGTGTGTGTGTGTGTAGGACACCAGAAGTACCCACCCAGTCAGTCACCCCACCCAACCAAATCACCCCCAACGTCAGTCACCTGCTCTCACCCTCTCTATCTCTCTGACGCACCCTCTCCCCCTCGCGCCCTCTCTCCCTCGCGCCCTCTCCCCCCTCTCCCCCTCGCGCCCCTCTCCCCCTCGCGCCCCTCTCCCCCTCGCGCCCCTCTCCCCCTCGCGCCCCTCTCCCCCTCGCGCCCCTCTCCCCCTCGCGCCCCTCTCCCCCTCGCGCCCCTCTCCCCCTCGCGCCCCCTCTCCCCCTCTTTTAGATCTTATTTCTTCTATTCTTTACAGTTAGAATTTGTTTCTATAGATCTTACAACCTGAGGCACAGGGACATGAAGTGATTTGTACCAGGGAATTGGTGGGTAAAAAAAGGGACAAAAACGCTGAATCGTACAGTGTACGAATAGTATGATATAAACATAGCACATCTGGTGCATTTGCACGTCTCACACAGGTCTGTGACACTTTTTTAATGTCTGGTTATTCCCACGTACAAGCTTCACGTTGCATAGCCGGCAACCAGCGTCGCACTGATGAGACCCAAAAGGTCAAAAAGGCTGTCTGTGAGTAGGGTTACTGGCTCTGCACTTCTTAATCCCAGGGTGTGCTGTAAAACTGTGTAATGCGGCAGGCATAAGCATATAGGGGTCCATGTTAACATGGATAAGACGTAAAGAGTGACACGGTGCTCATTTGCATTTCCTTTCCCAGAATCCCTGGCTGCAGTGGAAGCGCTGTTTGCTAAGCGATGACGGGAAGGATAGGGTTGTAGGCCTATTGGAGACATGCAATTGCACAACAACTGGGATTTTTATTCACTGCATCAGGGAAATCAAATCAAATGCACCCTTTTCAGAAACAAGCTGACCCTACAGACGACTTCTCCCTTACAATATTTAGTTGCACATCTTTCTTAAAAAGGAACCAGTGGGCTAAAAAAATGTAATTAGATTAAATTGTTTCTAATCCCCTCACATTCATTGTTTGACTTATTTGTATCCTGTGATAAATTACTGTTTTACCAGAGGTTACTGCTGCTTTTAAGCCGTTAAGACTAGTATATATTTACTATGCAAACCAAAAACAGAGAAATACAAGAACAATTTACCTGAGTATTTCAGGATTGGTACACAGTCGCATTACAACAATACAATAAAGAATGTTTATCAGGAAATGTTAGGTTAAAAAAAAGGGGGCTCAATCAGCTACATCCACCTAAACATCCCCAAATTCTTCCTTCACTTTCATCATAGGAGGCACTGAGCCGTTCCGGTGTGTAATAGCTCTGCAAATGTATGTGTTCAAACACGAGCAAGAAGGAGCAGCGGGGAGCAAGCAGAGCAAGAAGGAGCAGCGAGGAGCAAGCAGAGCAAGAAGGAGCAGCGAGGAGCAAGCAGAGCAAGAAGGAGCAGCGGGGAGCAAGCAGAGCAAGAAGGAGCAGCGAGGAGCAAGCAGAGCAAGAAGGAGCAGCGAGGAGCAAGCAGAGCAAGTCTTGCAATGTGAAAGTTACTATGTTTTATCCGTTCTCCTATTGTGTCCTTTACTAAATCGTCTTTGTGGGTCAGTTTCTGCAGACACAATGTGAAGCGGAGAAGAGGCAACCTGACAAGCTCTTACCACAAAGCAGAAGAATAAGCTGATCTTGGCCACCTGGCACGCAGTGAGCTTGCCCACGGCTTTCAGCATGGACTCGCTGTCCCCGACTGGCGGGTGGGACATGCGCGATAATTTGGCTTCCAGCGCATGGCTTGAAGGGAGCCGTCTGACTTCCATGATATTACTGAATCTGACACGAGGCTTCTTCAAAGCTGAAAATAAAATAAATGTGAATGAGGAGATGTGATGACAATGTTTATTCTACAAGGAAATAAATTAGTCAGACCTTAAGACCAAAACTAGTTTTTAAAAAAACCCCAGCCCTGCTCTGTGTGGCACATGGGTATATAACCATTATTATATGACCTTATCACGCCGACATTATCAGCGTATCAGAGTATCAGCGATAAACTCGTCACATAAGAGCTAGTAGAATCAATGAAATATTAAACATTAAATGTTTTATAGCAGATCAAGTTCATTCCTTACTTTTTTCGGTCTCGTTGGTGGTATTCATCACCTTCTCGCTCTGTAAATCATGAAACTTGACAGGGACATAGAGCGGCTCACTCTGAGGACAGAAAGCAGGAGACACTATCACAGGGACAGAGCGAGACAATGAGGACAGAAAGCAGGAGACACTATCACAGGGACAGAGCGAGACAATGAGGACAGAAAGCAGGAGACACTGTCACAGGGACAGAGCGGGACAATGAGGACAGAAAGCAGGAGACACTATCACAGGGACAGAGCGAGACAATGAGAACAGAAAGCAGGAGACACTATCACAGGGACAGAGCGAGACAATGAGGACAGAAAGCAGGAGACACTATCACAGGGACAGAGCGAGACAATGAGAACAGAAAGCAGGAGACACTATCACAGGGACAGAGCGGGACAACGAGGACAGAAAGCAGGAGACACTATCACAGGGACAGAGCGAGACAATGAGGACAGGAAGCAGGAGACATTATCACAGGGTAAGAGCGAGACAGTGAGGACAGAAAGCAGGAGACACTATAACAGGGACAGAGCGGGACAACGAGGACAGAAAGCAGGAGACACTGTCACAGGGACAGAGCGAGACAATGAGAACAGAAAGCAGGAGACACTATCACAGGGACAGAGCGGGACAACGAGGACAGAAAGCAGGAGACACTATCACAGGGACAGAGGGAGACAATGAGGACAGAAAGCAGGAGACACTATCACAGGGACAGAGCGAGACAATGAGGACAGAAAGCAGGAGACACTATCACAGGGACAGAGCGAGACAATAAGGACAGAAAGCAGGAGACACTATCACAGGGACAGAGCGAGACAATGAGGACAGAAAGCAGGAGACACTGTCACAGGGACAGAGCGGGACAATGAGGACAGAAAGCAGGAGACACTATCACAGGGACAGAGCGGGACAATGAGAACAGAAAGCAGGAGACACTGTCACAGGGACAGAGCGAGACAATGAGAACAGAAAGCAGGAGACACTGTCACAGGGACAGAGCGGGACAACGAGGACAGAAAGCAGGAGACACATTCACAGGGACAGAGTGAGACAATAAGGACAGAAAGCAGGAGACACTATCACAGGGACAGAGCGAGACAATGAGGACAGAAAGCAGGAGACACTAACAGGGACAGAACGTCTTACTCTGCGTGGGGGGGGCGGAGCTCTACAGACATGCAGGGTGGAAGGGGGGGCAAATCACCACAGACGTGCAGCGTGGGGGAGGGGCGAGTACCACAGATGTGCACATTGGGGGGAGGGGAGGAGCACCACCGACATGCACAATGGGGGCAGCACCACAGACCTTCACAGTGATTGGGTGGGTGGAGCGCCAAAGACTTACAATGGGGGGGGGGGTGGGGAAGACTTGTGAATCTGGGGATCTTACCAAGGTATTGGTTAGGGTGTTGTCTGTAGCACAAGCAGCGAAATAACCCTCAGCATCTGCAAACTGAGCGCAGATAAAAAGGTTTTCAGACAGCACAGACATACAGATCGCTTGGGTGACATTTTATTTATTTATAAAATATTTTTACCAGGAAGTAATACATTGAGAGTTACCTCTCGTTTTCAAGTATGTCCTGGGCACAGAGTAAAACAAATAGTACATGGTTACAAATACAGTTACATAAATGAGCAGGGTATACATTATATACAAGACATTGCGTGCACAGTTAAAGAAAATATATATTATGAGCGTATGAAACAGTTACAGACCAGGTTAAAATGTGAGACAGTCTTAGATTTGAAAGAACTTAAACTGGTGGTGGATGTGAGGGTCTCTGGTAGGTTGTTCCAGTTTTGGGGTGCACGGTAGGAGAAGGAGGAACGTCCGGATACTTTGTTGAGCCTTGGGACCATGAACAGTGTTTTGGAGTCTGATCTCAGGTGATGAGTGCTGCAAGTGGTAGGGGTGAGGAGCTTGTTCAGGTAGCTGGGTAGCTTGCCCATGAAGAATTTAAAGGCATCACTACCCAGAATTGAAGGAAGGGTCATAGCAAGGCTCAATCAACACCCTATGGGTTTCGTAGTACCTACTCCACCGATGCATAGCCTTAGCTATTGCATGGTATACAGCTTTAAATACCTTTTCAATTTCCATACGTGTATAAGAAGTTTTCCAAAGGAGTGTAGTACATTATGATTTATACATACATAGTACATGGAAAAGTAGCTATGGTGATTATTAATCATGTATAATATTTCCAAATATTAAAATCAAAATAGGGTGGCATAAGAAAGTGAATATTTAATCAACTATAGGGTATTGGCTGATAAATGTGTCTCCTCTGGCCATCGGCAGTAATGTGCCCCCCAAGGGCTGGCCCCTGCTGTAATGTGCCACCCTAACACAGAGAGCTGGTCATCTGCCGTAATGTGCCCCCCTAACACAGAGAGCTGGTCATCTGCCGTAATGTGCCCCCCTAACACAGAGAGCTGGTCATCTGCAGTAATGTGCCCCCCTAACACAGAGAGCTGGTCATCTGCCGTAATGTGCCCCCATAACACAGAGAGCTGGTCATCTGCAGTAATGTGCCCCCCTAACACAGAGAGCTGGTCATCTGCAGTAATGTGCCCCCCTAACACAGAGAGCTGGTCATCTGCAGTAATGTGCCCCCCTAACACAGAGAGCTGGTCATCTGCAGTAATGTGCCCACCTAACACAGAGAGCTGGTCATCTGCCGTAATGTGCCACCCTAACACAGAGAGCTGGTCATCTGCCGTAATGTGCCCCCCTAACACAGAGAGCTGGTCATCTGCCGTAATGTGCCCCCCTAACACAGAGAGCTGGTCATTTGCAGTAATGTGCCCCCCTAACACAGAGAGCTGGTCATCTGCCGTAATGTGCCCCCCTAACACAGAGAGCTGGTCATCTGCCGTAATGTGCCCCCCTAACACAGAGAGCTGGTCATCTGCCGTAATGTGCCCCCCTAACACAGAGAGTTGGTCATCTGCCGTAATGTGCCCCCCTAACACAGAGAGCTGGTCATCTGCCGTAATGTGCCCCCCTAACACAGAGAGCTGGTCATCTGCAGTAATGTGCCCCCCTAACACAGAGAGCTGGTCATCTGCCGTAATGTGCCCCCATAACACAGAGAGCTGGTCATCTGCAGTAATGTGCCCCCCTAACACAGAGAGCTGGTCATCTGCAGTAATGTGCCCCCCTAACACAGAGAGCTGGTCATCTGCAGTAATGTGCCCCCCTAACACAGAGAGCTGGTCATCTGCAGTAATGTGCCCACCTAACACAGAGAGCTGGTCATCTGCCGTAATGTGCCACCCTAACACAGAGAGCTGGTCATCTGCCGTAATGTGCCCCCCTAACACAGAGAGCTGGTCATCTGCCGTAATGTGCCCCCCTAACACAGAGAGCTGGTCATCTGCCGTAATGTGCCCCCCTAACACAGAGAGCTGGTAATCTGCAGTAATGTGCCCCCCTAACACAGAGAGCTGGTCATCTGCCGTAATGTGCCCCCCTAACACAGAAAGCTGGTCATCTGCCGTAATGTGCCCCCCTAACACAGAGCTAGTCATCTGCCGTAATGTGCCCCCCTAACACAGAGAGCTGGTCATCTGCCGTAATGTGCCCCCCTAACACAGAGAGCTGGTCATCTGCCGTAATGTGCCCCCCTAACACAGAAAGCTGGTCATCTGCCGTAATGTGCCCCCCTAACACAGAGCTAGTCATCTGCCGTAATGTGCCCACCTAACACAGAGAGCTGGTCATCTGCCGTAATGTGCCACCCTAACACAGAGAGCTGGTCATCTGCCGTAATGTGCCCCCCTAACACAGAGAGCTGGTCATCTGCCGTAATGTGCCCCCCTAACACAGAGAGCTGGTCATCTGCCGTAATGTGCCCCCCTAACACAGAGAGCTGGTAATCTGCAGTAATGTGCCCCCCTAACACAGAGAGCTGGTCATCTGCCGTAATGTGCCCCCCTAACACAGAAAGCTGGTCATCTGCCGTAATGTGCCCCCCTAACACAGAGCTAGTCATCTGCCGTAATGTGCCCCCCTAACACAGAGAGCTGGTCATCTGCCGTAATGTGCCCCCCTAACACAGAGCTGGTCATCTGCAGTAATGTGCCCCCATAACACAGAGAGCTGGTCATCAGCAGTAATGTGCTCCCCTAACACAGAGAGCTGGTCATCAGCAGTAATGTGCCCCCCTAACACAGAGAGCTTGTCATCTGCTGTAATGTGCCCCCCTAACACAGAGAGCTGGTCATCTGCCGTAATGTGCCCCCATAACACAGAGAGCTGGTCATCTGCAGTAATGTGCCCCCCTAACACAGAGCTGGTCATCTGCCGTAATGTGCCCCCCTAACACAGAACTGGTCATCTGCAGTAATGTGCCCCCATAACACACAGAGCTGGTCATCTGCCCCTCTAACACAGAGAGCTGGTCATCTGCCGTAATGTGCCCCCCTAACACAGAGCTGGTCATCTGCAGTAATGTGCCCCCATCACACACAGAGCTGGTCATCTGCCGTAATGTGCCCCCATAACATAGAGAGCTGGTCATCTGCCGTAATGTGCCCCCCTAACACAGAGAGCTGGTCATCTGCAGTAATGTGCCCCCCTAACACAGAGAGCTGGTCATCTGCAGTAATGTGCCCCCCTAACACAGAGAGCTGGTCATCTGCCGTAATGTGCCCCCATAACACAGAGAGCTGGTCATCTGCAGTAATGTGCCCCCCTAACACAGAGAGCTGGTCATCTGCCGTAATGTGCCCCCATAACATAGAGAGCTGGTCATCTGCCGTAATGTGCCCCCCTAACACAGAGCTGGTCATCTGCAGTAATGTGCTCCCCTAACACAGAGAGCTGGTCATCAGCAGTAATGTGCCCCCCTAACACAGAGAGCTTGTCATCTGCTGTAATGTGCCCCCCTAACACAGAGAGCTGGTCATCTGCCGTAATGTGCCCCCATAACACAGAGAGCTGGTCATCTGCAGTAATGTGCCCCCCTAACACAGAGCTGGTCATCTGCCGTAATGTGCCCCCCTAACACAGAACTGGTCATCTGCAGTAATGTGCCCCCATAACACACAGAGCTGGTCATCTGCCCCTCTAACACAGAGAGCTGGTCATCTGCCGTAATGTGCCCCCCTAACACAGAGCTGGTCATCTGCAGTAATGTGCCCCCATCACACACAGAGCTGGTCATCTGCCGTAATGTGCCCCCCTAACACAGAGAGCTGGTCATCTGCCGTAATGTGCCCCCCTAACACAGAGAGCTGGTCATCTGCAGTAATGTGCCCCCCTAACACAGAGAGCTGGTCATCTGCAGTAATGTGCCCCCCTAACACAGAGAGCTGGTCATCTGCCGTAATGTGCCCCCCTAACACAGAGAGCTGGTCATCTGCAGTAATGTGCCCCCCTAACACAGAGAGCTGGTCATCTGCCGTAATGTGCCCCCATAACACAGAGAGCTGGTCATCTGCCGTAATGTGCCCCCCTAACACAGAGAGCTGGTCATCTGCAGTAATGTTCCCAACTAACACAGAGAGCTGGTCATCTGCCGTAATGTGCCCCCCTAACACAGAGAGCTGGTCATCAGCCGTAATGTGCCCCCATAACACAGAGAGCTGGTCATCTGCAGTAATGTGCCCCCCTAACACAGAGAGCTGGTCATCCGCAGTAATGTGCCCCCCTAACACAGAGAGCTGGTCATCCGCAGTAATGTGCCCCCCTAACACAGAGAGCTGGTCATCTGCAGTAATGTTCCCCCCTAACACAGAGAGCTGGTCATCTGCAGTAATGTGCCCCCCTAACACAGAGAGCTGGTCATCTGCAGTAATGTGCCCCCCTAACACAGAGAGCTGGTCATCTGCAGTAATGTGCCCCCCTAACACAGAGAGCTGGTCATCTGCAGTAATGTGCCCCCCTAACACAGAGAGCTGGTCATCTGCAGTAATGTGCCCCACTAACACAGAGAGCTGGTCATCTGCAGTAATGTGCCCCCCTAACACAGAGAGCTGGTCATCAGCAGTAATGTGCCCCCCTAACACAGAGAGCTGGTCATCTGCAGTAATGTGCCCCCCTAACACAGAGAGCTGGTCATCTGCCGTAATGTGCCCCCCTAACACAGAGAGCTGGTCATCTGCCGTAATGTGCCCCCCTAACACAGAAAGCTGGTCATCTGCCGTAATGTGCCCCCCTAACACAGAGAGCTGGTCATCTACCGTAATGTGCCCCCCCAACACAGAGAGCTGGTCATCTGCAGTAATGTGCCCCCCTAACACAGAGAGCTGGTCATCTGCCGTAATGTGCCCCCCTAACACAGAAAGCTGGTAATCTGCCGTAATGTGCCCCCCTAACACAGAGAGCTGGTCATCTGCAGTAATGTGCCCCCCTAACACAGAGAGCTGGTCATCTGCCGTAATGTGCCCCCCTAACACAGAGAGCTGGTCATCTGCCGTAATGTGCCCCCCTAACACAGAAAGCTGGTCATCTGCCGTAATGTGCCCCCCTAACACAGAGAGCTGGTCATCTGCCGTAATGTGCCCCCCTAACACAGAGAGCTGGTCATCTACCGTAATGTGCCCCCCCAACACAGAGAGCTGGTCATCTGCCGTAATGTGCCCCCCTAACACAGAGAGCTGGTCATCAGCAGTAATGTGCCCCCCTAACACAGAGCTGGTCATCTGCCGTAATGTGCCCCCCTAACACAGAGAGCTGGTCATCTGCCGTAATGTGCCCCCCTAACACAGAGAGCTGGTCATCTGCCGTAATGTGCCCCCCTAACACAGAGAGCTGGTCATCAGCAGTAATGTGCCCCCCTAACACAGAGCTGGTCATCTGCCGTAATGTGCCCCCCTAACACAGAGAGCTGGTCATCTGCCATAATGTGCCCCCCTAACACAGAGAGCTGGTCATCTGCCGTAATGTGCCCCCCTAACACAGAGAGCTAGTCATCTGCCGTAATGTGCCCCCCTAACACAGAGCTGGTCATCTGCCGTAATGTGCCCCCCTAACACAGAACTGGTCATCTGCAGTAATGTGCCCCCATAACACACAGAGCTGGTCATCTGCCCACCCTAACACAGAGAGCTGGTCATCTGCCGTAATGTGCCCCCCTAACACAGAGCTGGTCATCTGCAGTAATGTGCCCCCCTAACACAGAGAGCTGGTCATCTGCTGTAATGTGCCCCCATAACACACAGAGCTGGTCATCTGCAGTAATGTGCCCCCATAACACAGAGAGCTGGTCATCAGCAGTAATGTGCTCCCCTAACACAGAGAGCTGGTCATCAGCAGTAATGTGCCCCCCTAACACAGAGAGCTGGTCATCTGCTGTAATGTGCCCCCCTAACACAGAGAGCTGGTCATCTGCCGTAATGTGCCCCCATAACACAGAGAGCTGGTCATCTGCAGTAATGTGCCCCCCTAACACAGAACTGGTCATCTGCAGTAATGTGCCCCCATAACACACAGAGCTGGTCATCTGCCCCCCTAACACAGAGAGCTGGTCATCTGCCGTAATGTGCCCCCCTAACACAGAGCTGGTCATCTGCAGTAATGTGCCCCCATAACACACAGAGCTGGTCATCTGCCGTAATGTGCCCCCCTAACACAGAGAGCTGGTCATCTGCCGTAATGTGCCCCCCTAACACAGAGAGCTGGTCATCTGCAGTAATGTGCCCCCCTAACACAGAGAGCTGGTCATCTGCCGTAATGTGCCCCCCTAACACAGAGAGCTGGTCATCTGCCGTAATGTGCCCCCATAACACAGAGAGCTGGTCATCTGCAGTAATGTGCCCCCCTAACACAGAGAGCTGGTCATCTGCAGTAATGTGCCCCCCTAACACAGAGAGCTGGTCATCTGCAGTAATGTTCCCCCCTAACACAGAGAGCTGGTCATCAGCAGTAATGTGCCCCCCTAACACAGAGAGCTGGTCATCTGCCGTAATGTGCCACCCTAACACAGAGAGCTGGTCATCTGCCGTAATGTGCCCCCCTAACACAGAGAGCTGGTCATCTGCCGTAATGTGCCCCCCTAACACAGAGAGCTGGTCATCTGCAGTAATGTGCCCCCCTAACACAGAGAGCTGGTCATCTGCCGTAATGTGCCCCCCTAACACAGAGAGCTGGTAATCTGCAGTAATGTGCCCCCCTAACACAGAGAGCTGGTCATCTGCCGTAATGTGCCCCCCTAACACAGAGAGCTGGTCATCTGCCGTAATGTGCCCCCCTAACACAGAGAGCTAGTCATCTGCCGTAATGTGCCCCCCTAACACAGAGCTGGTCATCTGCCGTAATGTGCCCCCCTAACACAGAACTGGTCATATGCAGTAATGTGCCCCCATAACACACAGAGCTGGTCATCTGCCCCCCTAACACAGAGAGCTGGTCATCTGCCGTAATGTGCCCCCCTAACACAGAGCTGGTCATCTGCAGTAATGTGCCCCCATAACACACAGAGCTGGTCATCTGCAGTAATTTGCCCCCCTAACACAGAGAGCTGGTCATCAGCAGTAATGTGCTCCCCTAACACAGAGAGCTGGTCATCTGCCGTAATGTGCCCCCCTAACACAGAGAGCTGGTCATCTGCAGTAATGTGCCCCCCTAACACAGAGAGCTGGTCATCTGCAGTAATGTGCCCCCCTAACACAGAGAGCTGGTCATCTGCCGTAATGTGCCCCCATAACATAGAAAGCTGGTCATCAGCAGTAATGTGCCCCCCTAACACAGAGAGCTGGTCATCTGCTGTAATGTGCCCCCATAACACAGAGAGCTGGTCATCTGCAGTAATGTGCCCCCCTAACACAGAGAGCTGGTCATCAGCCGTAATGTGCCCCCCTAACACAGAGCTGGTCATCTGCAGTAATGTGCCCCCATAACACACAGAGCTGGTCATCTGCAGTAATTTGCCCCCCTAACACAGAGAGCTGGTCATCAGCAGTAATGTGCCCCCTAACACAGAGAGCTGGTCATCTGCCGTAATGTGCCCCCCTAACACAGAGAGCTGGTCATCTGCCGTAATGTGCCCCCATAACACAGAGAGCTGGTCATCTGCAGTAATGTGCCCCCCTAACACAGAGAGCTGGTCATCTGCCGTAATGTGCCCCCATAACATAGAAAGCTGGTCATCAGCAGTAATGTGCCCCCCTAACACAGAGAGCTGGTCATCTGCTGTAATGTGCCCCCATAACACAGAGAGCTGGTCATCTGCAGTAATGTGCCCCCCTAACACAGAGAGCTGGTCATCAGCCGTAATGTGCCCCCCTAACACAGAGCTGGTCATCTGCAGTAATGTGCCCCCATAACACAGAGAGCTGGTCATCTGCAGTAATGTGCCCCCCTAACACAGAGAGCTGGTCATCTGCCGTAATGTGCCCCCATAACATAGAGAGCTGGTCATCAGCAGTAATGTGCCCCCCTAACACAGAGAGCTGGTCATCTGCAGTAATGTGCTCCCCTAACACAGAGAGCTGGTCATCTGCAGTAATGTGCCCCCCTAACACAGAGAGCTGGTCATCTGCAGTAATGTGCCCCCCTAACACAGAGAGCTGGTCATCTGCAGTAATGTGCCCCACTAACACAGAGAGCTGGTCATCTGCAGTAATGTGCCCCCCTAACACAGAGAGCTGGTCATCTGCCGTAATGTGCCCCCCTAACACAGAGAGCTGGTCATCAGCAGTAATGTGCCCCCCTAACACAGAGAGCTGGTCATCTGCAGTAATGTGCCCCCCTAACACAGAGAGCTGGTCATCTGCCGTAATGTGCCCCCCTAACACAGAAAGCTGGTCATCTGCCGTAATGTGCCCCCCTAACACAGAGAGCTGGTCATCAGCAGTAATGTGCCCCCCTAACACAGAGCTGGTCATCTGCCGTAATGTGCCCCCCTAACACAGAGAGCTGGTCATCTGCCGTAATGTGCCCCCCTAACACAGAGAGCTGGTCATCTGCCGTAATGTGCCCCCCTAACACAGAGAGCTGGTCATCTACCGTAATGTGCCCCCCCAACACAGAGAGCTGGTCATCTACCGTAATGTGCCCCCCTAACACAGAGAGCTGGTCATCAGCAGTAATGTGCCCCCCTAACACAGAGCTGGTCATCTGCAGTAATGTGCCCCCCTAACACAGAGAGCTGGTCATCTGCAGTAATGTGCCCCCCTAACACAGAGAGCTGGTCATCTGCAGTAATGTGCCCCCCTAACACAGAGAGCTGGTCATCTGCTGTAATGTGCCCCCCTAACACAGAAAGCTGGTCATCTGCCGTAATGTGCCCCCCTAACACAGAGAGCTGGTCATCAGCAGTAATGTGCCCCCCTAACACAGAGCTGGTCATCTGCCGTAATGTGCCCCCCTAACACAGAGAGCTGGTCATCTGCCGTAATGTGCCCCCCTAACACAGAGAGCTGGTCATCTACCGTAATGTGCCCCCCCAACACAGAGAGCTGGTCATCTACCGTAATGTGCCCCCCTAACACAGAGAGCTGGTCATCAGCAGTAATGTGCCCCCCTAACACAGAGCTGGTCATCTGCAGTAATGTGCCCCCCTAACACAGAGAGCTGGTCATCTGCAGTAATGTGCCCCCCTAACACAGAGTTCTGGCATCAATAGTATTGATCTGCCAATTCCTGATCAATAGTGGAAAACCTTTTCGGAGTATCTTTCCCTACCTGAAGAGCGATATCCATAGAGAAGGAAATTCTTATATGTAGAGAACTGATCTGCTTGTCCCTTGCTGAGAGAAGCCCAATATGCTTTCTTGCCCATGCTACTGTTTCTATTACAGCTCACGAAAACCAACAGCTTTATGCATTGTCTGGCTGAAGGGAGAGAAATACGCTCTCTTTTCGATTCGCATTGTATTAATGCAGCGCATCTTTTTGAAGGCAGATAAAATATTTAACGGCCTTGAATAATATACACAAAAACCGAAACCTTTGGAATGTAACATGCATGTTTTTCTCCCCATTTATCAACCATCCGTAACGGATTGGGGTCTTCAGTACTCTCTGGGTATCTTCCATCAGTTGTGCTGATGATTCAGCTTTTATCATAAAGTCATCAAGACAGGGAATGCTGGAAATACCTTCTATCTAGCTGGAGAGAGGCTTCCATGACCACCATGATCTTTGGGAATACCTTCTAGCTGGAGAGAGGCTTCCATGACCACCGTGATCTTTGGGAATACCTTCTAGCTGGAGAGAGGCTTCCATGACCACCGTGATCTTTGGGAATACCTTCTAGCTGGAGAGAGGCTTCCATGACCACCGTGATCTTTGGGAATACCTTCTAGCTGGAGAGAGGCTTCCATGACCACCGTGATCTTTGGGAATACCTTCTAGCTGGAGAGAGGCTTCCATGACCACCATGATCTTTGGGAATACCTTCTAGCTGGAGAGAGGCTTCCATGACCAACATTATCTTTGGGAATATCTTCTAGCTGGAGAGAGGCTTCCATGACCACCGTGATCTTTGGGAATACCTTCTAGCTGGAGAGAGGCTTCCATGACCACCGTGATCTTTGGGAATACCTTCTAGCTGGAGAGAGGCTTCCATGACCACCGTGATCTTTGGGAATACCTTCTAGCTGGAGAGAGGCTTCCATGACCACCGTGATCTTTGGGAATACCTTCTAGCTGGAGAGAGGCTTCCATGACCACCATGATCTTTGGGAATACCTTCTAGCTGGAGAGAGGCTTCCATGACCACCATTATCTTTGGGAATATCTTCTAGCTGGAGAGAGGCTTCCATGACCACCATAATGTGGGGTATGCATGTATATGATTATACAATGCTATTATATTTATCTGTTTGGATTATGGACACAATAACTGAGTGACACTTAGCGGAATTTTATACATTTTCTATTGTAAATACTTCATTTGATTGTGTATATTATATATTTTGGATGTATTAAAGTTTTGTTATTTTTTGGTTTTACTAAATTAGCAGGTCCACTTTGATCCACTATGATCGCCTATCAGACATTATCTGAAGGTCTATTACAGTCCTATCATTATATTACTGTATGTACGGAGTGCAACAATTTGGGTACTTTGGATCAATTCTGTGTGATATACTATGTCTATCCCCTCAGTTGGAACATTGGGGCTTTGATGCAAAAAGTATGGGGTATAGGCAGCACTCCAAAATGTAATCAGAATTTAATGTGTCATGTGCATGGGAACAGAAGGAGGGACCCTAAGCCCACCCAAAACTAGTACAGAACAATATTGGTGTGCCCAGCACGAACACCAATTCTTTTCTGTATTGGGTTAGTCTGCAACAGGACATCAATACTGTTTCATTTTTTTTGGCAATTGGTGTGACTCTACCTATCTATATACTGCTTGCAGAAGATGGCTCTGATCCTCATCCCGAGTGTTCCACACAAAGTTCTCTGCAATATGAAAGGTCTTTGCAATATGAAAGGTCTCTAATATCCCAACTCGCGGTTTCCAAATCTCTCCCTCTCAACACTGTTGAATATTATATGTGTTTAACAAGAGTTTGCACAGGCAAAGCCCTCCTTTTCTCTTGTCCTCTCCTTCCAAGGTGGGTAAAGGGAACATGAAACACTTGATTGACAAACATTTCCCCATTCAGTAGCCTATAAGAAATATATTGTGTAATTAATTTCTAAAGAGAGAAAAGGCAGAGAGATCTTCACTTTAAGCATGGTAAGATTCGTATGGGGAAGCCAATTCAATTAACTTTTTTTTTTTAATTACTACTTGGACAGCTCTCAGGGACTACCCTTACAGTGCTGATTTCTATTGATATTACAATCCCACTTGCACGAGTAATCACAGCCTTAAGACTCCGCACAGAACAAGAAAAGAAATAACAGTTTGAGAGGAATAAACACTCACAAAAGCTGCATGTCTCCCGCTGAGACGATTTGTGCACTGCTGTCTCCACGGCCTCCACACAATGAACCCCAGAAGGTACAGAACAAACAAAGATGTTTTTGCAAAGGTGCTGAAAAAGGGTTTGTTGTACTCCTGAAATATGTACTGAAAAAGAAAACATTGCTTTCGTTAACATGATCTATCAGCCATATTGCAGATATATGATGCGTAGAGGAATGTTACTCACTGAGGTCAGCTCAGAGGAAGCAACCCAGATCACATCGACAAGGAGCAGGATAATGATTCCAAGAGCCAAACGCCTGCGCTGAGAGCTGGAGCTTCCAGGAGAGCTTATTCGATTCATAACGAACACCAAGACCATGTGTAACCTGAAATAAACCCGTATCAGGACTAATCTGATCCACTTAGACCTCTCACTGTTTGCAGGCTGCAAACTCATGTTTCTCCAAAGAACATTATCGTGTCATTCAGGCATGAGATTTTTACAGAGCACAGATGAACAGTATAGGTTTTATTACATACTTGCACAGTGACTGATCGACAAAAAGAATATCTGGTGACTGCACGTGGGTTCTGTACCAGACATGTCATCTCCGGGAACATCTGGAAGAGAAATGTCGGAAGTACAGCTGAACCCCGTTATAACGCGACCCGTTACAACGCAAATCCGGTTATAACGCGATGCAAGCGTGGCTCCCAATTTTCGTATTCATGAATACTTTACAACACGATTATTGGTATCTTAAACACTTTATTGTACAATGCATACAATTGTACATTAT
Source organism: Ascaphus truei (assembly GCF_040206685.1). Classification (NCBI taxonomy): domain Eukaryota; kingdom Metazoa; phylum Chordata; class Amphibia; order Anura; family Ascaphidae; genus Ascaphus; species Ascaphus truei. The sequence continues at coordinate 116,436,821 of NC_134489.1, read as the reverse complement.
TTCATACGCGATCCGCTTATAGCGCAATGTGATTCTTTGGACCCCAAGCACAGCGTTATAAGGGGGTTGAACTGTACAAGCTAATGTCTCATGGACAGAAAGACAGAGGAGAGAGAGAGAGAGACAGAGGGGGACAGAGACAGAAAATGAAAAGAAAAAAAAAGAGGGGGGGGAACATACGTGTATGTGTGCGTGTATGTGGGTGTACGTGTGCGTGTATGTGGGTGTACGTCTGCATGTATGTGGGTGTACGTGTGCATGTATGTGGGTGTATCTATGTGGGTGTACGTGTGCGTGTATGTGGGTGTACGTGGGTGTACGTGTATGTGCGTGCGTGTGCAGGTGTGCGCAGATGTGTGTGTGTATGGATGTGTAGATATAGAGCCACACACACGTTTGCGGTTTATAGAAGTCTGTAGTTGGTTGGTCTTTATAGTAATGGTGGTGTCTAGGAATCTTCCCTGAAACACCCTTATCATACAGACAACCTTATAATCTCAATAAAATGATGGTGAGGAGTAAAGTATTCAACGGTACAAATGAATTCAGGACAAGACCATGCCAGGACGTAAGATGCAAAACCTGCGCAATGCTCCATACAGCGGGCACAATACAAATACCACACAGGAATACAAAATCAGAGGAAGGTTCACCACCTGTTCCTCATGCAATGTCGTGTACCTCATCATGTGCATGAAATGCCCAGGGGGCTGCTACTACATAGGTGAGACGGGACAGGGGTTAAACAAGAGAATGAACCTGCATCGCCACAGCATCACACGCGTAACAAGAGATGGTCCTGTCAGCGAACATTTCTATGACTCTGGCCATAAGATGAACGATCTGAAGGTGGCCATACTCAAAGGTAATCTTAGAACACCGAAAGAGACGGTTGCATGAATACAAATTTATGCAACTGTTCGGAACACTTAGCGGTGGCCTAAACAGAGACCAAAGTTTTATGAGGCACCATTGACACAAGAGAACTCTCTTCCCATGAGCGCTAAAAGCCATGTCTATACATACTGCGCTATATGTATGCACATACAGCTGTCTCTTACACATACAAATACTCTATCTAATTCCATCCCTATATACCAATAGGTATCTACACACACTTTTAGTAATGCTACAGCCTCTTACATTTCCACACCTACTCACAACATTGATATACACTCCCACTCCACACACACCTTTTGTAAAGTGCTGTATACACTGTGAGCACTCTACAAATGTATATTTACACACACAAACACACACACCAATAAAGGGACTATTTAACACTTCAAGTCATAAATCACATACTACACGGGGGGGTTAGGTTTCAGTCACAGATAACATTCTTATATGCATGGTTTTTAAGTTAAACCTTGCTTCATTCAATGTACCATCGCTCGAAAGCTCGCACAAAAAAGCTTATCGTTAGCCACAGAACAGTATCGTCTATCCATTTCTTGAGAATATATATTATATGTGTGTGTAGATTTGCGGTGTACAGAAGTCTGTAGTTGGTTGTTCTTTATAGTAATGGTGGCGTCTAGGAAATATACTTCGTCCGGGGAATGGGCGAGTTTGAGGTTGATTCTCGGATGGAACGTATTGAAGTTCTCATGGAACTGTAGGTCCAAATCAGGAGGCTGTCATTGATCTACCGAAGGTATGTAAGGGGCTTCAAGTGACAGGTGGAGAGAAAGTCACTTTCCAGTTTTGCGCAGAACAGATTGGCATACTGTGGCACCATCCGAATGCCCATAGCTGTCCCGGTTGTATGGAGGTATGTGTCATTTCCAATTGTGAAATAGTTATAGGTCAGAATAAATTCAATGCATTTAGTCACTGTCTCTGCGGTCCCAGAAAGTTTCTGCAGGCTGAAATCCCATCTTTGCGGGGGATGTTAGTGTAAAGTGACTCTAAATCCATGGTTGCTAGTAGTGTTCCTGTTGGGAGCATTACGTTTGTTTAGCAGGTCTGTGGTGTCCTGGATATAGCTGGGTGTGTTCCTGACAAGTGGTTTGAGAATGCTCTCCACCCAGCCAGAAATATTCTCAGTCAGTGTGCCAGATCCAGAGATAATAGGGTGCCCAGGGTTGCCCTCTTTGTGAATTTTGGGGAGCATGTTCAATGTGCCAGGTTTTGGGTTAACTGGTATCAGGTCCAGAATTTGTTCTCGTGCGGATTGGGAGTGTTTTAATGATCCTGTTGAGTTCTCTCATGTATTTTTTAGTTGGATCCTCCTGCAGTTGGGTGTAGTACTTTGAATCAGAGAGTTGCCAGTGTGCTTCCCGCAGGTAGTCTGTGGTGTTCATTATGACCACTGCTCCTCCCTTGTCTGCAGGTTTGATTGTTATGTTGTGGTTGGCCTTTAGCGATTCTATGGCTCTCCTCTCCATCAGTGTCAGATTATATGTTTGTTTCCTTACTTTTTCCAGGATGGTGGTTTTGGCGCTGTGTCTGAAGCTTTCAATGTACCGGTCCAATGTGGGATTGCGCCCAGTTTGTGGGAGCCAGTTGGATTTTTGCTTCTCCCTGCTCATGTGCAGCAGCTCTCCTTCTGCAGTGTTGGCACGATCTTTGCAGTGTCTGTCATGGAAGAACTCCTTAAGACGCAGCCTTCTGAAGAACTCTTCCAGGTCACTGCACAGCTCAATCTTGTCCATAGGCTTGGTAGGGCAGAATGTGAGACCCTTTGATAATACTGAGGACTCTGCTTGATTAGGTGTGTAATCTGAGAGGTTAACAGTGCAGTCCTGCTCTTGGTGACTGTCAATGTTTGGATTATTAGTTGTTGTGCTGGCTGCTGCAGAGTATCTCATTCTTAGCCTCAGTCTGTGCAGTTTCTTTTCCTTGTTGCTAATAAGACCCTTCAGGAGTTTTTCATGGAATGTTTGGAGTCCTCTCCATGTGTCTGCGTGTATTTCTCCTGTCTCCAGGATGCTGTCTATTGTCGCTTTTGTCTTTCTCCTGTTACTGTAACAGATGCTGATCAGATGGTTCCTTAATCTTGAAGAGTTCCTGGTGCACAATTGTTGTGAGAATTGTGTGTTGTATGTGTTTGCAAATGGGTTTTTGAAAATGAGTCCTTTTGGGATCAGATGCTCCTTTTTGCATTTGCTGAGGAAGATGATATCACGTTCTAGTTGTGCCTGTTTTTTTCAGTAAATCCTTTAGCTTCATTTGAGTGCGGTACAATGTGGTATCATCCATATTTTGATGTAGAGGTATCTGTACTGTGTTAGCCGAGCTTCAATAATCAAAAACGAAAAGACGAAACCGTTATGTGGCTAACGAAATGCTTTTATTTGTGCCAACTTTCGAGATACACTAATCTCTTGTTCCGGCGAGGTGGAGGTGTGAGACACACATACACACACACAGGGAGGAGGTGTGACACACATACACACACACAGGGAGGAGGTGTGACACACATACACACACACAGGGAGGAGGTGTGACACACATACACACACACAGGGAGGAGGTGTGACACACATACACACACACAGGGAGGAGGTGTGACACACACACACACAGGGAGGAGGTGTGACACACACACACACAGGGAGGAGGTGTGACACACACACACACAGGGAGGAGGTGTGACACACACGCACACAGGGAGGAGGTGTGACACACACGCACACAGGGAGGAGGTGTGACACACACGCACACAGGGAGGAGGTGTGACACACACGCACACAGGGAGGAGGTGTGACACACACGCACACAGGGAGGAGGTGTGACACACACGCACACAGGGAGGAGGTGTGACACACACGCACACAGGGAGGAGGTGTGACACACACGCACACAGGGAGGAGGTGTGACACACACGCACACAGGGAGGAGGTGTGACACACACGCACACAGGGAGGAGGTGTGACACACACGCACACAGGGAGGAGGTGTGACACACACGCACACAGGGAGGAGGTGTGACACACGCACACAGGGAGGAGGTGTGACACACACGCACACAGGGAGGAGGTGTGACACACACGCACACAGGGAGGAGGTGTGACACACACGCACACAGGGAGGAGGTGTGACACACACGCACACAGGGAGGAGGTGTGACACACACGCACACAGGGAGGAGGTGTGACACACACACGCACACAGGGAGGAGGTGTGACACACACACAGGGAGGAGGTGTGACACACACACAGGGAGGAGGTGTGACACACACACAGGGAGGAGGTGTGACACACACACAGGGAGGAGGTGTGACACACACACAGGGAGGAGGTGTGACACGCACACAGGGAGGAGGTGTGACACACACGCACACAGGGAGGAGGTGTGACACACACGCACACAGGGAGGAGGTGTGACACACACGCACACAGGGAGGAGGTGTGACACACACGCACACAGGGAGGAGGTGTGACACACACAGGGAGGAGGTGTGACACACAGGGAGGAGGTGTGACACACACAGGGAGGAGGTGTGACACACACAGGGAGGAGGTGTGACACACACAGGGAGGAGGTGTGACACACACAGGGAGGAGGTGTGACACACACAGGGAGGAGGTGTGACAGACACACAGGGAGGAGGTGTGACAGACACACACGGAGGAGGTGTGACAGACACACACGGAGGAGGTGTGACAGACACACACACGGAGGTGTGACAGAGACACACACACACAGGCAGGAGGAGGTGTGACAGAGACACACACACAGGCAGGAGGAGGTGTGACAGAGACACACACACAGGCAGGAGGAGGTGTGACAGACACACACAGGGAGGAGGTGTGACACACGGAGGTGTGACACACACAGGGAGGAGTTGTGACACACAGGGAGGAGGTGTGACACACAGGGAGGTGTGACACACAGGGAGGAGGTGTGACACAGGGAGGAGGTGTGACACACAGGGAGGAGGTGTGACACACAGGGAGGAGGTGTGACACACAGGGAGGAGGTGTGACACACAGGGAGGAGGTGTGACACACAGGGAGGTGTGACACACACAGGGAGGAGGTGTGACACACACAGGGAGGAGGTGTGACACACACAGGGAGGAGGTGTGACACACACAGGGAGGAGGTGTGACACACACAGGGAGGAGGTGTGACACACACACACACGGAGGAAGTGTGACACACACAGGGAGGAGGTGTGACACACACACAGTGAGGAGGTGTGACACACACACAGGGAGGAAGTGTGACACACACACACAGAGGAGGTGTGACACACACACACAGGGAGGAGGTGTGACACACACACAGGGAGGAGGTGTGACACACACACACACAGGGAGGAGGTGTGACACACACACACACACACAGGGAGGTGTGACACACACACACACAGGGAGGAGGTGTGACACACACACACACACAGGGAGGAGGTGTGACACACACAGGGAGGAGGTGTGACAGGCACACACACAGGGAGGTGTGACACACACACACAGGGAGGAGGTGTGACAGAGACACACACACACACACAGGGAGGAGGTGTGACAGACACACACACACAGGGAGGAGGTGTGACAGACACACACACACAGGGAGGTGGTGTGACAGACACACACACACAGGGAGGTGGTGTGACAGAGACACACACACACACAGGGAGGAGGTGTGACAGAGACACACACACAGGGAGGAGGTGTGACAGAGACACACACACAGGGAGGAGGTGTGACAGAGACACACACACAGGGAGGAGGTGTGACAGAGACACACACACACACACACAGGGAGGAGGTGTGACAGAGACACACACACACACACAGGGAGGAGGTGTGACAGAGACACACACACACAGGGAGGAGGTGTGACAGAGACACACACACACACACAGGGAGAAGGTGTGACAGAGACACACACACACACACAGGGAGGAGGTGTGACAGAGACACACACGGAGGAGGTGTGACAGAGACACACACACACAGAGAGGTGTGACAGAGACACAGGGAGGAGGTGTGACAGAGAAACACACACACACACAGGGAGGAGGTGTGACAGAGACACACACACACACAGGGAGGAGGTGTGACCGAGACACACACACACACGGAGGAGGTGTGACAGAGACACACACACACACGGAGGAGGTGTGACAGAGAAACACACACACACGAGGAGGTGTGACAGAGAAACACACACACACAGGGAGGTGTGACAGAGAAACACACACAGGGAGGTGTGACAGAGAAACACACACACACAGGGAGGTGTGACAGAGAAACACACACACACACACACAGGGAGGTGTGACAGAGAAACACACACACACACACACACACAGGGAGGTGTGACAGAGAAACACACACACACACAGGGAGGAGGTGTGACAGAGACACACACACACACACACAGGGAGGTGTGACAGAGAAACACACACACACACAGGGAGGAGGTGTGACAGAGACACACACACACACACACAGGGAGGAGGTGTGACAGAGACACACACACACACACACAGGGAGGAGGTGTGACAGAGACACACACACACACAGGGAGGAAGTGTGACAGAGACACACACACACAGGGAGGAGGTGTGACAGAGACACACACAGGGAGGTGTGACAGAGACACACACACACACACACACAGGGAGGTGTGAGAGAGACACACACACAGGGAGGTGTGACAGAGACACACACAGGGAGGTGTGACAGAGACACACACACACACACACAGGGAGGTGTGACAGAGACACACACACACACAGGGAGGTGTGACAGAGACACACACACACACAGGGAGGAGGTGTGACAGAGACACACACACACAGGGAGGAGGTGTGACAGAGACACACACACACAGGGAGGAGGTGTGACAGAGACACACACACACACAGGGAGGAGGTGTGACAGAGACACACACACACACACAGGGAGGAGGTGTGACAGAGACACACACACACACAGGGAGGAGGTGTGACAGAGACACACACACACACACAGGGAGGAGGTGTGACAGAGACACACACACAGGGAGGAGGTGTGACAGAGACACACACACACACACAGGGAGGAGGTGTGACAGACACACACAGGGAGGAGGTGTGACAGAGACACACACACACACACACACAGGGAGGAGGTGTGACAGAGACACACACACACACAGGGAGGAGGTGTGACAGAGACACACACACACACAGGGAGGAGGTGTGACAGAGACACACACACACACAGGGAGGAGGTGTGACAGAGACACACACACACACAGGGAGGAGGTGTGACAGAGACACACACACACACACAGGGAGGAGGTGTAACAGAGACACACACACACACACAGGGAGGAGGTGTAACAGAGACACACACACACACACAGGGAGGAGGTGTGACAGAGACACACACACAGGGAGGTGTGACAGAGACACACACACACACAGGGAGGTGTGACAGAGACACACACACACACACAGGGAGGTGTGACAGAGACACACACACACACACAGGGAGGTGTGACAGAGACACACACACACACACAGGGAGGTGTGACAGAGACACACACACACACAGGGAGGTGTGACAGACACACACACACACACAGGGAGGTGTGAAAGACACACACACACACACAGGGAGGTTTGACAGACACACACACACACAGGGAGGTGTGACAGAGACACACACACACAGGGAGGTGTGACAGAGACACACACACACACACAGGAAGGTGTGACAGAGACACACACAGGGAGGAGGTGTGACAGAGACACACACACACACACAGGGAGGAGGTGTGACAGAGACACACACACACACACAGGGAGGAGGTGTGACAGAGACACACACAGGGAGGTGTGACAGAGAAACAAACACACACAGGGAGGTGTGACAGAGAAACAAACACACACAGGGAGGTGTGACAGAGAAACAAACACACACAGGGAGGTGTGACAGAGAAACAAACACACACAGGGAGGTGTGACAGAGAAACAAACACACAGGGAGGTGTGACAGAGACACAGAGAAACAAACACACAGGGAGGTGTGACAGAGACACACACACAGGGAGGAGGTGTGACAGAGACACACACACACACACAGGGAGGAGGTGTGACAGAGACACACACACACACAGGGAGGAGGTGTGACAGAGACACACACACACACAGGGAGGTGTGACAGAGACACACACACACACAGGGAGGAGGTGTGACAGAGACACACACACACAGGGAGGAGGTGTGACAGAGACACACACACACACACACAGGGAGGAGGTGTGAGAGACACACACAGGGAGGAGGTGTGACAGAGACACACACACAGGGAGGAGGTGTGACAGAGACACACACACACAGGGAGGTGTGACAGAGACACACACACACACAGGGAGGAGGTGTGACAGAGACACACACACACACAGGGAGGAGGTGTGACAGAGACACACACACACACACACAGGGAGGAGGTGTGACAGAGACACACACACACACACACACACACACACAGGGAGGAGGTGTGACAGAGACACACACACACACAGGGAGGAGGTGTGACAGAGACACACACACACACACACAGGGAGGAGGTGTGACATAGACACACACACACACACACAGGGAGGAGGTGTGACAGAGACACACACACACACACACACACACAGGGAGGAGGTGTGACAGAGACACACACAGGGAGGAGGTGTGACAGAGACACACGCACACACAGGGAGGAGGTGTGACAGAGACACACACACACACACACACAGGGAGGAGGTGTGACAGACACACACACACACACACAGGGAGGAGGTGTGACAGAGACACACACACACAGGGAGGAGGTGTGACAGAGACACACACACACACACAGGGAGGAGGAGTGACAGAGATACACACACACACAGGGAGGAGGTGTGACAGAGACACACACACACACAGGGAGGAGGTGTGACAGAGACACACACACACACAGGGAGGAGGTGTGACAGAGACACACACACACACAGGGAGGAGGTGTGACAGAGACACACACACACACACAGGGAGGAGGTGTGACAGAGACACACACACACACACAGGGAGGAGGTGTGACAGAGACACACACACACACACAGGGAGGAGGTGTGACAGAGACACACACACACACACACAGGGAGGAGGTGTGACAGAGACACACACACACACACACAGGGAGGAGGTGTGACAGAGACACACACACACACACACAGGGAGGAGGTGTGACAGAGACACACACACACAGGGAGGAGGTGTGACAGAGACACACACACACAGGGAGGAGGTGTGACAGAGACACACACACACAGGGAGGAGGTGTGACAGAGACACACACACACAGGGAGGAGGTGTGACAGAGACACACACACACAGGGAGGAGGTGTGACAGAGACACACACAGGGAGGAGGTGTGACAGAGACACACACACACACACAGGGAGGAGGTGTGACAGAGACACACACACACACACAGGGAGGAGGTGTGACAGAGACACACACACACACACACAGGGAGGAGGTGTGACAGAGACACACACACACACACAGGGAGGAGGTGTGACAGAGACACACACACACACACACACAGGGAGGAGGTGTGACAGCGACACACACACACACACAGGGAGGAGGTGTGACAGCGACACACACACACACACACAGGGAGGAGGTGTGACAGAGACACACACACACAGGGAGGAGGTGTGACAGAGACACACACACACACACAGGGAGGAGGTGTGACAGAGACACACACACACACACAGGGAGGAGGTGTGACAGAGACACACACACACACACAGGGAGGAGGTGTGACAGAGACACACACACACACACAGGGAGGAGGTGTGACAGAGACACACACACACACACAGGGAGGAGGTGTGACAGAGACACACACACACACACAGGGAGGAGGTGTGACAGAGACACACACACACACACAGGGAGGAGGTGTGACAGAGACACACACACACACACAGGGAGGAGGTGTGACAGAGACACACACACACACACAGGGAGGAGGTGTGACAGAGACACACACACACACACACACAGGGAGGAGGTGTGACAGAGACACACACACACACAGGGAGGAGGTGTGACAGAGACACACACACACAGGGAGGAGGTGTGACAGAGACACACACACACAGGGAGGAGGTGTGACAGAGACACACACACACAGGGAGGAGGTGTGACAGAGACACACACACACAGGGAGGAGGTGTGACAGAGACACACACACACAGGGAGGAGGTGTGACAGAGACACACAGGGAGGAGGTGTGACAGAGACACACAGGGAGGAGGTGTGACAGAGACACACACACACACAGGGAGGAGGTGTGACAGAGACACACACACACACAGGGAGGAGGTGTGACAGAGACACACACACACAGGGAGGAGGTGTGACAGAGACACACACACACAGGGAGGAGGTGTGACAGAGACACACACACACACACAGGGAGGAGGTGTGACAGAGACACACACACACACAGGGAGGAGGTGTGACAGAGACACACACACACACACACACAGGGAGGAGGTGTGACAGAGACACACACACACACACACACACACAGGGAGGTGTGACAGAGACACACACACACGGAGGAGGTGTGACAGAGACACACACACACACGGAGGAGGTGTGACAGAGACACACACAGGGAGGAGGTGTGACAGAGACACACACACACACAGGGAGGAGGTGTGACAGAGACACACACACACACAGGGAGGAGGTGTGACAGAGACACACACACACACACAGGGAGGAGGTGTGACAGAGACACACACACGGAGGAGGTGTGACAGAGACACAGCGACAGCGACAGCGACAGAGACACACACACACACACACACACACACACACACACACACACACACACACACACACACACACACACACTACCTGTCTCTTTCTTCCGGTTCCGGTGTCCCAGGTTCCCCGCGGCTTCCCATCATACACCGGTGCAGCACAGAGCGTGTTGTTCCTTTGCCCCGCCCATTTCCCCGAGGTTTGTGTAACCCCGCCCTTAATAAATGTCACGTGTTCATGCGTTTGTAGGTCTCCGCATAGGCAGCGGCGGCCATGTTTAGTGCGGGCAAAATAGTCATTTTAGAGAGTGAGGGAGAGGATGCAGGGGGAGGAGTTACAGAGGGGAGAGGATACACGGGGAGAGTATATAGGGGGAAGGGGATACAAGGGGGAAGGGATACAGTGGGAGAGGAGAGAGGTGGGGAGGATACAGGGGGGAGAGGAGAGAGGACAGGGGGAGAGGATACACGGGAGGGGATACAGGGGGGGAGAGGATACAGGGGGGAGGGGATACAGGGGGGGAGGATACAGGGGGGAGGGGATAAGGGGGGAGAGGATACAGGGGGGAGGGGATAAGGGGGAGAGGATACAGGGGGGGAGGGGATACAGGGGGGATTGGATACAGGGGGGGAGGGGATACGGGGGTAGAGGATACAGGGGGGAGGGGATACAGGGGGAGGGTATACGGGGGTGGAAGGGATACGGGGGGAGGGGACACGGGGGTAGAGGATACAGGGGGGATACGGGGTGGAAGGGATACAGGGGGGAGGAGATAAGGGTGAGAGGATACACGGGGAGGAGATAAGGGGGAGAGGATACATGGGGGAGGAGATAAGGGGGAGAGGATACAGGGGGGGATACATGGGGGAGGAGATAGGGGGAGAGGATACATGGGGGAGGAGATCAGGGGGAGGGGATACATGGGGGAGGAGATAAGGGGGAGAGGATACAGGGGGAGGGGATACATGTGGGAGGAGATTAGGGGGAGAGGATACAGGGGGAAGGGGATATATGGGGGAGGAGAAAAGGGGGAGGGGATACAGGGGGGATGAGATAAGGGGGAGGATACAGGGGGGAGGGGATACAGGGGGAGAGGATACAGTGGGAGGGGATTCAGGGGGATAGGATACAGGGGGAGAGGATACAGGGGGAGGGAATACAGGGGGGAGGGGATACAGGGGGAGGGAATACAGCAGAGAGGATATCGGGGGGGGGGGAATAAAGGGGGAAGGGATACAGGGGGGAGGGGATACAGGGTGGAGGGGATACAGGGGGGAGAGGATACAGGGTGGAGGGGATTCAGGGGGTAGAGGATACAGTGGGTAGAGGATACAGGGGGGAGGGGATACAGGGGGAAGGAATACAGGTGGAGCGGGGAGTGGATTCAGGGGGAGGGGATATAGGAGGAGGGGATACAGGTGGAGCGGGGAGGGGATATAGGAGGAGGGGATACAGGTGGAGCGGGGAGGGGATTCAGGGGGAGGGGATTAAGGGGGGAGAGGATACAGGGGGGAGGGGATACAGGGGGGAGGGGATGTTGTACCGTTTGCCTGAAATAAATGACAAATAATTTTGCTCAATCTAGTCCCCACAAATATAAAATTGTATCTATCACATCAGTAGTTTGGTGGTAAGGGGCCCCTTCACAGGGCTCTCCTTACATGGTGGATTATTATTGTGTTTAATTCAGGCTACACCCTGTCTTTTCAGGACACTATATAGGCAGCACCTACACCATCCAAGTGATATACTATGTCTAGTAACAGATATATATATATACATTACTGTAATACTAGTACTTTAGTCCCACACCTCTTCCTAAGGGATTCCAAAGATTTCCAAGAGGGAAACATTTTCCAATTTCACACTAAAAAAACACAATCTCAGGAACAAACTGCTGATCCAAGTGATTATTCCAGATTGGAATTCTTCTGATACCGATAGTTCAACTCAACAAAAACAAACACACAAAGAGAACGCCAAACCTCATATAAACACTAGATCCAAAAAGGTCCAAGAATCCACCCCCCGGATTTACACATAAGAGGACGAGGAGGGGCCACCGTAACTGGCTTCATCGGGGCGGGTTCCAAGGCTAGGTGCAGAGACACCCTCAATTATAGAGCCACTACGATCATGACTCTGGGGTTCAATTCATTACAGAGTGTCCTATATACCAAGCTCCTCTATATATGGTTAAGTGCGTAATGCACCCTTTAGAGAGGACTCGGTACAAATAGGGGTTAATATTCATTTACCACACAGCCTAATTAGTATGATAGCTTTTATTAAGAGTTTATACACTATACATTCCTCAAACCTCACAATGACAGCATTATTATACTATTTTATCTGTGCAGCACGTCTTCACAGTCCTGAGGGGCGTTCTTAACTGCACTTTGTACCACACATAGGAGACCCCCCCTGTGGGGGAGCATCATCCTTAGAAGCGTTTTGATTGGCCGGATAATAACACCAAGTAGAGCTTGCCAGCACTTAGTCACTATGGCAACGCTAGCGCTTATAACCCTAGCAGGAGCTCTTGGAACCCGCCCCCGATGAAGCCAGTTATGGTGAAACGTACGTAGGGTACGTCTGACGTCACCACCACGTGATGTTGGCTCATCGAAGAGGTGTGGGGTTGCGTTCCGTCTGAGTGCTTCGTAGACTGCGTCCGTGGGCAGCAACAGCACTCAGACTTTAGGGTATGCCTGTCCTGTATTTTATTACCTAGAGCCTGTCTATTTTACTGGCCAGCCACATTAAGTAATGGTGGGGCTGCCAGAGATACACTCACTTAGGGCAGCTCCCTTAGCCTGAAATATTGCAGCTATCACATTAGCAGCTTATAGGTGGGGGGCCTTTAAGAGTACTCCTACCTACCTTAAGGGCCACCATTACATATGTTAACTTGGATTAGTAATCAGCCATTATCTAGTGCCATTTACTCTATCCAGCTGTGTCAGGCTCTATGGTTTACATCAGCACCCTGTATCTGCCACAGTGATATCTTTCTCATTGACAGCACTCTGTGCATATCCCTACCCAACCACGATCACATCCGTAGTTTGGTGGTAAGGGGTCCCTTCACAGGGTTCTCCTTACATGATGGATTATTATTGTGTTTAATTAAGGCTACACCCTGTCTTTTCAGGACACTATATAGGCAGCACAAACACAATCCAAGTGATATACTATGTCTAGTAACAGATATATATACATTACTGTAATACTAGTACTTTAGTCCCATACCTCTTTGGTTCTTTTTTTTTTGTTTCAATTTTTTTATTGTTTTTCACAGAATACACACATATCATACATTTTGATATACATACATTGGAGGAGTTCTGACCGTTGCCTACATCACAGTAGGTATTCACGAATAGTTGTTCTAGTTTAAGTTAAGCATGTAACTGACTGTGTTAAGTATTACTTATTCACATACTCCCCCAATAAGTACATTAACATGGAAGCGGCCGCTTCTTTGTGTGCATCTTTTATTGTCAAAAGAGAAAGGAAAGAAGAGAAGATGGGGGGAGAAAGAGAGAGGTGAAAGAAGAGGGGAGAGAGCGCAGGGTTGGGGAGGGAGAGGAGGGGAGGGGGTGGGGGGAGGAGGGGGCCAGCTCAACCAACAATTTCACTTTTTCCGACTGCTTTCATAGTAGTCCGTTACACACCTGGCCATATTTCCCATGTCTTGTGGAACTTGTCCATTTTTTGGGCGAGTTTTGCAGTAAGGAGCTCCATTGACTTATTTTGCGGAGTCTTCGTAGTAGTGTCTGTTTGGATGGTGGGTTTATTTTTTTCCAGGCTGCTGCCACACAACAACGAGCTGCCGTGAGTACGTGTATTGTCATTCTACTTTCTGCTGTCTCTAACTCGTCAATTGGTTTAGCCAGCACCATGGTCAGCGGGTCCATCTCAATCTCCACCCCAGGTATTCTCGAATTAATGATTTGATCATAACCCAGAACACCTGAATCTTTGGACAATTCCACCAGATGTGAGCCATATCTCCTCTTTGCCCGCATCCCCTCCAGCACAAATCTGGGGTCCCGGGGAAGATCTGGCTCAACCTACTCAGGGGGTTAAGTACCATTGAAATAGAATTTTATAAATATTCTCTTTGGTGGTGGTGCATATTGATGTTTTGGAAGCTGCCTCCCAGATATCCTCCCAGTCTTCCCTATCGATCTCTAGGTTCAAATCTTCCGCCCATTTGAGCATATAATTGTGTTAGGAACAACCTGCTGTTCTTGCCAGATCCACATACACTTCCGAGATCAATCCCTTACAGTAATATCCTTTCCTGCATAGGCGCTCAAAATTTGTTAATGGTTGGAATGTTAATTCTTTGGAAAGAGTTTGCAGGTAATGCCTGATCTGCAGGAAGCCAAATATTGGCAGGTTCACTGTTTGGTGTTTTTTCTCTAGTTCCTGAATCGATAGAATCTTTCCGTTTCCTATAAACTGCTCTGCTACCATCATCTTTAACTTTTTTAATTCACTGAGTCTCTGTGGGAACCAGCCTGGGGAGAACTCGGGTTGTTAAATATGGGCGTTAGTTGTGAGGGCGAGGTCGTTAGGTTATACTTGTCTTTATTTTTAGACCATATTCTCCATGTACATTTCATTGCTCCCAGCTTTAATGTTTCTGAGAAGGTCTCCCTACCCCTCTCGGTCCACAGGGTGGCCGGGAGTGAGAGAGGTCTCGCATAGGCAGACTCAATCCCAATCCAACAGCTTGTGGTTGGTTCGTTGTTCCACATTATAACTTGTTTGAGTTGGGCCGCCAAATAGTATTTCATGATATCCGGGACTGCCAAGCCTCCGCTTTCCTTTGGTGCTAGCAAGATAGTTCTAGCTACTCTTGGTCTTTTATTTTGCCAAATAAATTGGAAGATTTTGTTTTGCATATTTTTGAGTTCCCCTAGTGGGATATCGATAGGGAGAGTCTGGAAGCAATATAGAAGCAATATAGAAGTCTTGGTAGGATATTCATTTTTACCGTTGCTATTCTTCCTAGCCAAGATATCTGATATCCATTCCAGCTCTGAAGATCTTTTTTAGCCTCTCAAATAGGGGTGGGTAATTGTATTGAAATAATGTTTTGTACTCCCGTGTTATTTGTATTCCTAGATATTTGATTTTTGTGGAGCTCCACCTATAATTGAAGTTTGTTTGGAGTAATTTGACCTCGGGGTGGGGCAGGGATATATTTAATGCTTCCGACTTATCCAAATTAGTTTTGTATCCCGAGATTTTGCTGAATTTGTCTAATTGTGAGTGTAAATTCGGGAGTGAGGTCAAGGGGTTGGCTAGAGTCAGGATAATGTCGTCAGCAAAGAGGGATATCTTATAGTTTGTCCCCCCAATTTCAATACCATTTATATTTCTATCCTCTCTAATTGTTGCTGCCAAAGGTTCGATAGAGAGAGCAAATAAAAGCGGAGACAAGGGGCATCCCTGTCAGGTACCATTCTTAATGTTTATAGGGTTTGCGTCTCCTCCTGGGAGTTTCACGACTGCCGTGGGACTTTTGTACAGGGCCCTGATCCCTGCCAGGTAATGGCCCGTAAATCCAAATTTGATTAATGTTTGATCCAAAAAGTCCCATCTGATCCTATCGAATGCTTTTTCCACATCTAGACTCAATAGGATGGCCTTCGTGGATGAGAGATGTACATGGTCGATTATGTTAATGATTTTCCTAGTATTATCTGAGGCCTGCCTGCCGGAAATAAACCCGACTTGATCTATGTGTATTAGGCTTGGGAGTATGGGGGTTAATCTGTTGGCCAAAATTTTGCTGAAGAGTTTTAGGTCCGAATTAAGGAGGGCTATGGGGCGATAACTACCGCACTGTAGTGGGTCTCTCCCTTCCTTTGGTATGACTGCTAGATTGGCCTTAGACATAGATGCTGGGATGGCTGTTCCCTCCATAAACTCATTGAACATATCAAGAAGGTATGGAGCTAGAATTAGTTTGAATGTCTTATAATATTGATTGGAGAACCCATCTGGGCCTGGCATTTTGCTAGGTTTTAGTTGGGAGATGGCATCTAAGAGCTCCTCTTGCGAGATTTCTTTGTTTAGTTCTGCAAGATCCCCTTCTGAGAGGCTTGGAAGTTTACATGAGTCTAAATATTCGGCTATAGCTTCCTCGTTAGAGGATCTGTTTTTTGGGAACTTTAGATTATATAATTTAGAGTAGAAGTCTGAGAATTTGGCTGCTATCTGTTTCTCGCAATATGTTTTAGCGCCTGTCTTTGTTTGTATAACTGTTACTTGGGCTTTAGTTCTCAGACCTCTTAACTTGGATGCTAATAACCGGTCGGCCTTATTCCCTTTATCGTAGTATTTTTGCCTGGTCCACTGCAGCGCCCTCTCCACCTCATCGATTTGTATCTGTTTGAGTTCAGATCTGGCTTTATCTAATATTTTGAGTAATTTTTTTGAGGGATTAGTTTATGCTTTTGTTCTAATAGTTGGACTTTTTCCGCCAATTCGTTGTACAATTTCTGTCGTGCTTTTTTCTTGTGTGAGGCTATGGAAATGATATTCCCTCTGATCGTGGCCTTATGGGCCTCCCATAGCATCGCTGATGACTCTACGGAGCCCTTGTTCAGTGTAAAGTATTCTCTGAGTTTTTGTTTGATTTCTATTTCTACATCTGGTTGGTTTAGCAGAGAATCGTTTAGTTTCCAATTATATTGGCTATTTTTATAGAAGGGGAGGGAGAGCGTCAGTGAGACCGGGGCGTGGTCCGACCAGGATATTGATCCTATGTCTGACTGGGAGGTTGCCTGGAAGATATCTTTAGTACCCAGAAAATAATCAATCCTTGAGTAGGTCTGGTGCGGGGGGGGAGAAGTAGGAATAGTCCCTCTGACCCTGGTCCTGTGCTCGCCAGATATCTATCAATGCGAACTCTTTCAGTATGTTTCGGAATTCCCTAGCATTTTTCTCTGTAGTACGAGGGAGGGGGTGTCTAGTGTGCTCTTCCTGTCCTGTTCGGGGTCTACAAGCATATTGAGGTCTCCAGCCAACAACAGTGTAGTTCTAGGCTGGGGGGCTAGGCTGTCACAAAGGTCTCTCAGGAAGTCAGCTTGGGCCTCGTTTGGGCATATATATTGACCATGGTAATATCTACACCGGACAAGGTGCCCTGTAGGATAAGGAATCTGCCTTCCGGATCTGCAGTTTCTTTTTTTAAAGAAAATTTAACATTTTGTTTGAGCAGGATAGCTACTCCCCTCTTTTTGGTGGGGCAGGATGCATAGTAGGTCTGAGGGTAGTACCTCTGGAAGGTATTGGGGGGGGGGTTGTCGTGTTAAAGTGAGTTTCCTGTAAAAACAGGATGTCTCCCTTTGTCTTTTTGAGCTCCTGGAGAGCGAGCTTTCTTTTAAGTACTGAGTTTAGTCCTCTGACATTTAGGGATATTAGTTTAAGTGTTGTGTTATGGGCCATTGTTACCTGGATAGTAGTTCAGGGCTTCTGTCTGTCCCTCCACTTTCCCAAGGTGGTGGGCGTCTCTACAGTCATACCTTGTCTTGTCTGCTGAGTGGCATTTTTGTGGAGTCTTGGTTTCTGGGGGCCCTGGTCGTCTGCATGCATGTTCGTCTCTTATTGTAAAGCTTGTATGGTGTCTCTGTGCAGCTCTGGTTGTTGTGGTTTCTTCTCGTCTGCTTCTGTATTTGCCCCTGCTGGGTGTGTGTGAACAAAAGGACATATTTATTTTTATTTCAAGCATTTTCATGGACAGTGCCTGGTATGTGTGGACTTTAGTTCTGTCCGGACTTTTTGTGTTCCTCCTGTGGGTGGAAGTAGCTGGGGAGGCACAGGAGAGTTGGGTGGGGGGTAGAGGTAAGAGGAGGAAAGAGAGAGATAGAAATAGAAAAGAGAGTGGGCTATTTAAGAGCCCAGTTTTAGCTACCCTCATCTCGCTAAGGATGGGGGTGGTAGGCATATTGCCTTTGGAAGACTTCCCTGAATACCGCATCCTGAAAGCCATCAGGGAGGCCAGAGAGCCCTCCTACAAAGAAGACAACAATGAATCCAATCATAGTAAAACACATTTAACTGATTTAACTTTAAAAACGTCAGGGTTGCTCATTTTGAGTTTCCTGATTAACTTCTCTATATTACCCTGTTGGCATGGTTTAGAGACCTCTTATTTGGCAGCAAGGGCCAAAAGGTTGTCTGAACATCGGGGGGTGTGAGTGGGACCTGGGACTCGAGGCTCGTGATTCTATTGTCCTGGGACTTTCCAGGGGGGAGGGGGGGAGAAGGGGAGGGGGGAGACGGAAGGGGGGAGGGGGGAAGGGGAGGGGAAGGGGGAGAGAGGGGGGAGGGGGGGCGGCGGAAGAGGGGGAGAGGGTCAGGGGGAGGGGCGGGGGGAAGCAGGGAGGGAGGGTGGGGGGAGGGATATGAGTGTGGGGGAGCAATCTGCGCAGGGGGGCGCGGGGTGGAGGGAGAGGGATCATCTGGATATTATCGCCCTGCAATGTATGTGGAACCATTCCATAGTTGAGAAGATTTTACCCCTCTATCTCTCTTAACTGCAGGAGCCTTTTGACTGCACTAGGGATATCTTATGCGTGGCACTAGGTGGCGCTGCTGTATCTATTGCAGCTTTTTCCCTCCTCTGTGTGGCTGCTGCTGCTGCTGCTGCTGCTGCTGCTGCTGCTGCTGCTTTGAGTAGGCTTATCGCAACCTAAAGGTAATATAGTGCGTAATGAGGTGTAACATTTGGTTGTAAGCTTGTTAGGTCCCTAGTTATAGCACAAATTCCTGAACAACTTTTGCATGGTATATATATCTAAAATCACATGCAACCCTCTATCCAATCTGTACCCCTTGGGGTTTCTTCTTTTGGCGTTCCCGTTGTTTTTTCTGGAACCGCAGCCGCAGCTGGCTCGCCGGACGCCAACAGAGCGACCCCCCCCCCAATCCCCCCCAACAACAGCACCCCCCCCCCCAATGTCTCGTCGGTAGGACGCCAACTCTCTAATTATGGATACTGGACTCCGTCCCAGCGCTCCGCGTCTCCAGCTCAGGATACCTCTCGTCAGTCTGGGGAGATCGCCGCCTCCTCCTTTCGGAGCAAGATGGCGGACGCCCAGGCTCCGTCTAGCGATGCTCGCTTCAGGCAGCAGGTAAGGGAGGAGTCGCCGGGGGGAGCAGCCCGATGGGTCGTAGCCTTTATGCAGTCGCGGGAGTGGGGAGAAAGTGAGTGGGGGGGGGGACCCAGGTCCTTAGGTCTCGCCGGATCAGGCCACATCTTCGGGTCATGCCTCTCAGTCTCCCCCCGTCTGGTCCCGTTGGGTAGCCAGCCTCTGCGAGGCCCGTGGCATTTTTTCTGGCAGCCTTTGGTTTCGGTCTTCTACCACGTCCTCAGGGGCCGATCCTCCGTTCTTTTGTGAGATACCCAGGCTCCTCAAGAATCTTGGTGCCTCCTCCGGGTAGGACAGGGTATGGAACTTTCCTCCCACATTGACCACGAATTTGAAAGGGAATCCCCAGCGATACTTTATTTTATTATCTCGTAACTGCTGTATGAGGGGTTTGAGTTCTTTTCTCCTCTCCACAGTCATCCTTGAGAGATCACTGTAGATTTCGATATGCGTATTTCGGAATTGGAGATGTCCCTTCTCTCGGCTAGCTGTTAATATTCTTTCCTTCGTGGCATAATAGTGGAATCTGACTAGTATGTCTCTGGTCCTCTTGGGGTCTGTTGACCTGGGTCCTGGGGCTCGATGGGCACGATCCATCTCAATTCTATCAGGGGGCAACTCAGGTACTATTTATGTGAATAAATCCACCAGGTATGCTCGCAGCTGCTCAGGTTCAACCGATTCTGGGACGTACCTTATCCTGAGGTTTTGTCGCCGATCGCGATTTTCCTGGTCCTCTGCACTTTCCCATAGCCCCCTGATTTCCCAGTGTAGGCGGTTGATTTCATCTTCCGCAGATGATTGGGCCTGCTCTAGGGCCTACACTTTGTGGCTTAGTGTGTCCGTTTTGGCCGCTAGGACGTTCATATCAGCCCTTAGAGTGTTGACCGCTTTGGCCAGGTCTTCCTGGAACTCTTTCCTCATTCTGATAAAGAGGTTTTCCAGGTAGTCTTTGTTTATAGCAATGTTAGTCATGTCGTGTGTCTGCGCTCCGCTCGGGCCTTCCCGCGTGTCGGGCAGACCGCCATCTTGGGAGGTCTCGCAGCTATCTGCCACCCGCTGACTCGCAGGGAAATAATTGGTGACAGGCTGCTGGGCTGCTTTTTTGCCCTTGCCGCTAATTCTGCACAGCTTCCTCTAATCTACTATATATTTCTGAAAGTGTCCTATGTGTCCGGGTCTGTATGTGTCTCCCTGTGCCCCTCCCCGTGTCCCTAGCGGCAATCTCATTGGACCTTGGGCCAGGCCAATGAGATTGCTCCCTTGGGCCGCCCGCCCCCGCACACCTCTCATTGGCCTGAGGCGGAGTGAAGGGGACACACACACAAACACTGCACACACAAACACTGTCACACACTGTCACACACACACACACACACACACACACACACACACACACACACACACACACACACACACACACACACACACACACACTGTCTCACACACTGTCTCACACACACACACACACACACACACACACACACACACACACACACACACAACACACACACACACACACACACAACACACACACACACACACACACACACACACACACTGTCACACTGTCTCACACACACACACACACACACACACACACACACACACACACACACACACACACACACACACACACACACACACTGACACACACACTGACACACTGACACACTGACACACACACACACACACACACACACACACGGGGGGGGGGGTGTTACATACATTAGCGGGGCTCACAGTGTTAGCAGCACATCTCCCGCTCTCTTCCCCACCGGTCCCGGAGGCTCCGCCTCTCCCTGTTTCCCGCGCTTTCACCCCCCCCCCTCCACGTGGGAGCTGCCGGACGGGTGAGGGAGCGGCCCTTCCACATCCCCTCCACCCCCCTCCACCTCCCCCCCCTCCCTCCACCTCCCCCCCCCCCTCCACATCCCCCCCCTCCACATCCCCTGCACCCCCCCTTCACCTACCCTCCACCCCCCCCTTCACCTCCCCTCCACCCCCCCCTTCACCTCCCCTCCACCCCCCTTCACCTCCCCTCCACCCCCTCCCCTCCACCCCCCCTTCACCTCCCCTCCACCCCCCCCCTTCACCTCCCCTCCACCCCCCCCCCCTTCACCTCCCCTTCACCTCCCCTCCACCCCCCCTCCCCTCCACCCCCCCCCTTCACCTCCCCTCCACCCCCCCCCTTCACTCCCTCCACCCCCCCCTCCACCTCCCCCCCCCTCCACATCCCCTGCACCCCCCCTTCACCTCCCCTCCACCCCCCCTTCACCTCCCCTCCACCCCCCCCCTTCACCTCCCCTCCACCCCCCCTTCACCTCCCCTCCACCCCCCCTTCACCTCCCCTCCACCCCTCCCCTCCACCCCCCCTTCACCTCCCCTCCACCCCCCCCTTCACCTCCCCTCCACCCCCCCCCCTTCACCTCCCCTCCACCCCCCCCCTTCACCTCCCCTCCACCCCCCCCTTCACCTCCCCTCCACCCCCCCTTCACCTCCCCTCCACCCCCCTTCACCTCCCCTCCACCCCCCCCTTCACCTCCCCTCCACCCCCCCCTTCACCTCCCCTCCACCCCCCCCCCACCTCCCCTCCAACCCCCCCCTTCACCTCCCCTCCACTCCCCCCCCTTCACCTCCCCTCCACCCCCCCCCCTTCACCTCCCCTCCACTCCCCTCCACCCCCCCTTCACCTCCCCTCCATCCCCCCCTCCACCCCCCGCTTCACCTCCCCTCCACCCCCGCTTCACCTCCCCTCCACCCCCGCTTCACCTCCCCTCCAACCCCCCTTCACCTCCCCTCCACCCCCCCTTCACCTCCCCTCCACCCCCCCTTCACCTCCCCTCCACCCCCCTTCACCTCCCCTCCACCCCCGCTTCACCTCCCCTCCACCCCCGCTTCACCTCCCCTCCAACCCCGCTTCACCTCCCCTCCACCCCCGCTTCACCTCCCCTCCACCCCCCGCTTCACCTCCCCTCCAACCCCCCTTCACCTCCCCTCCACCCCCCCCTTCACCTCCCCTCCACCCCCCCCTTCACCTCCCCTCCACCCCCCTTCACCTCCCTCCACCTCCCCTCCACCCCCGCTTCACCTCCCCTCCACCCCCGCTTCACCTCCCCTCCAACCCCCGCTTCACCTCCCCTCCACCCCCCCCTTCACCTCCCCTCCACCCCCCCCCCTTCACCTCCCCTCCACCCCCCCTTCACCTCCCCTCCACCCCCCCTTCACCTCCCCTCCACCCCCCCCTTCACCTCCCCTCCACCCCCCTTCACCTCCCCTCCACCCCCGCTTCACCTCCCCTCCACCCCCGCTTCACCTCCCCTCCACCCCCCTTCACCTCCCCTCCACCCCCCTTCACCTCCCCTCCACCCCCCTTCACCTCCCCTCCACCCCCCGCTTCACCTCCCCTCCAACCCCGCTTCACCTCCCCTCCACCCCCGCTTCACCTCCCCTCCACCCCCGCTTCACCTCCCCTCCACCCCCGCTTCACCTCCCCTCCACCCCCCCTTCACCTCCCCTCCACCTCCCCTCCACCCCCCCTTCACCTCCCCTCCACCCCCCCCTTCACCTCCCCTCCACCCCCCCCTTCACCTCCCCTCCACCCCCCTTCACCTCCCCTCCACCCCCCCCTTCACCTCCCCTCCACCCCCCTTCACCTCCCCTCCACCCCCCCTTCACCTCCCCTCCACCCCCCTTCACCTCCCCTCCACCCCCCCCTTCACCTCCCCTCCACCCCCCCTTCACCTCCCCTCCATCCCCCCCTTCACCTCCCCTCCACCCCCCGCTTCACCTCCCCTCCACCCCCGCTTCACCTCCCTCCAACCCCCCTTCACCTCCCCTCCACCCCCCCTTCACCTCCCCTCCACCTCCCCTCCACCCCCCTTCACCTCCCCTCCACCCCCCTTCACCTCCCCTCCACCCCCGCTTCACCTCCCCTCCACCCCCGCTTCACCTCCCCTCCAACCCCGCTTCACCTCCCTCCACCCCCCGCTTCACCTCCCCTCCACCCCCCTTCACCTCCCCCTCCACCCCCCTTCACCTCCTCTTCACCTCCCCTCCACCCCCGCTTCACCTTCCCTCCACCCCCGCTTCACCTCCCCTCCAACCCCGCTTCACCTCCCCGCTCCCACCCCCCCCGCTTCACCTCCCCTCCACCCCCGCTTCACCTCCCCTCCACCCCCGCTTCACCTCCCCTCCACCCCCGCTTCACCTCCCCTCCACCCCCGCTTCACCTCCCCTCCACCCCCCGCTTCACCTCCCCTCCACCCCCGCTTCACCTCCCCTCCACCCCCGCTTCACCTCCCCTCCACCCCCGCTTCACCTCCCCTCCACCCCGCTTCACCTCCCCCTCCACCCCCCCCTTCACCTCCCCTCCACCCCCCCTTCACCTCCCCTCCACCCCCCTTCACCTCCCCTCACCCCCCCTTCACCTCCCCTCCACCCCCCTTCACCTCCCCTCCACCCCGCTTCACCTCCCCTCCACCCCCGCTTCACCTCCCTCCACCCGCTTCACCTCCCCTCCACCCCCGCTTCACCTCCCCTCCACCCCCGCTTCACCTCCCCTCCACCCCCCCCTTCACCTCCCCTCCACCCCCCCCTTCACCTCCCTAACCCCCCCCCTTCACCTCCCCTCCACCCCCCCTTCACCTCCCCTCCACCCCCCCTTCACCTCCCCTCCACCTCCCTCACCCCCCTTCACCTCCCCTCCACCCCCCCTTCACCCTCCCCTCCCACCTCCCCCTCCACCCCCCTTCACCTCCCTCCACCCCCCTTCACCTCCCCTCCACCCCCGCTTCACCTCCCCTCCACCCCCGCTTCACCTCCCCTCCAACCCCGCTTCAC